>NW_028161358.1:0-5000 GCF_964263955.1 Coregonus lavaretus
GACCCAGTTAATTGTTGTGTGTTAAATAACTCTCCTTGATCTAAACGAAGAAATTCATAGTTAACACAATATATCATCAAAATAAGCAATAAGGCACGAGGGGGTGTGGTTTATGGCCAATATACCACGGCTAAGGACTGTTCTTAGGCCAGAGGGGGTGTGGTTTATGGCCAATATACCACGGCTAAGGACTGTTCTTAGGCCAGAGGGGGTGTGGTTTATGGCCAATATACCACGGCTAAGGACTGTTCTTAGGCCAGAGGGGGTGTGGTATATGGCCAATATACCACAGCTAAGGACTGTTCTTAGGCCAGAGGGGGTGTGGTATATGGCCAATATACCATGGCTAAGGACTGTTCTTAGGCCAGAGGGGGTGTGGTTTATGGCCAATATACCACGGCTAAGGACTGTTCTTAGGCCAGAGGGGGTGTGGTTTATGGCCAATATACCACAGCTAAGGACTGTTCTTAGGCCAGAGGGGGTGTGGTTTATGGCCAATATACCACGGCTAAGGACTGTTCTTAGGCCAGAGGGGGTGTGGTATATGGCCAATATACCACAGCTAAGGACTGTTCTTAGGCCAGAGGGGGTGTGGTTTATGGCCAATATACCACAGCTAAGGACTGTTCTTAGGCCAGAGGGGGTGTGGTATATGGCCAATATACCACAGCTAAGGACTGTTCTTAGGCCAGAGGGGGTGTGGTTTATGGCCAATATACCACAGCTAAGGACTGTTCTTAGGCCAGAGGGGGTGTGGTTTATGGCCAATATACCACAGCTAAGGACTGTTCTTAGGCCAGAGGGGGTGTGGTTTATGGCCAATATACCACGGCTAAGGACTGTTCTTAGGCCAGAGGGGGTGTGGTTTATGGCCAATATACCACAGCTAAGGACTGTTCTTAGGCACGAGGGGGTGTGGTTTATTGCCAATATACCACAGCTAAGGACTGTTCTTAGGCCAGAGGGGGTGTGGTTTATGGCCAATATACCACAGCTAAGGACTGTTCTTAGGCCAGAGGGGGTGTGGTTTATGGCCAATATACCACAGCTAAGGACTGTTCTTAGGCCAGAGGGGGTGTGGTTTATGGCCAATATACCACGGCTAAGGACTGTTCTTAGGCCAGAGGGGGTGTGGTTTATGGCCAATATACCATGGCTAAGGACTGTTCTTAGGCCAGAGGGGGTGTGGTTTATGGCCAATATACCACGGCTAACGGCTGTTCTTAGGCCCGACGCATTGCGTATATTGGCCATATACCACAAACCCCCAAGGTGCCTTATTGCTATTATAAGCTGGTTACCAACCAATTAGAGCTGTAAAAATAAATGTTTTGTCATACCCGTGGTATTCGGTCTGATATACCACGACTGTCAGCCAATCAGCATTCAGGGCTCGAACCACCCAGTTTATAACATACAATATATAATATATAATACAGTTAATACCGTATGTAATATAATGTATTATATAGTTAATATAATATAATGAATTAATACAGTGACATTTAATACAGTGTAAATGAATGTTGTAATCAGTCTGAGATTCAACCCAACAGCCATGTTCTCATTCCCTCCTCTCACTCTAACCCCTGACCTCTGAACCATAACCTCTCTGTCCCCTAACCCAGTCTACACCAGTCCAGGGGTTTAAAGCCCTGTAACCTCTCTGTCCCCTAACCCAGTCTACACCAGTCCAGGGGTTTAAAGCCCTGTAACCTCTCTATCCCCTAACCTCTGAACCATAACCTCTCTATCCCCTAACCCAGTCTACACCAGTCCAGGGGTTTAAAGCCCTGTAACCTCTCTATCCCCTAACCAAGACTACACCAGTCCAGGGGTTTAAAGCCCTGAGAGGACACTCTAACCCCTAACCTCTGAACCATAACCTCTCTATCCCCTAACCCAGTCTACACCAGTCCAGGGGTTTAAAGCCCTGTAACCTCTCTATCCCCTAACCAAGACTACACCAGTCCAGGGGTTTAAAGCCCTGTAACCTCTCTATCCCCTAACCAAGACTACACCAGTCCAGGGGTTTAAAGCCCTGTAACCTCTCTATCCCCTAACCCAGTCTACACCAGTCCAGGGGTTTAAAGCCCTGTAACCTCTCTATCCCCTAACCCAGTCTACACCAGTCCAGGGGTTTAAAGCCCTGTAACCTCTCTATCCCCTAACCCAGTCTACACCAGTCCAGGGGTTTAAAGCCCTGTAACCTCTCTATCCCCTAACCCAGTCTACACCAGTCCAGGGGTTTAAAGCCCTGTAACCTCTCTATCCCCTAACCCAGTCTACACCAGTCCAGGGGTTTAAAGCCCTGTAACCTCTCTATCCCCTAACCCAGTCTACACCAGTCCAGGGGTTTAAAGCCCTGTAACCTCTCTATCCCCTAACCCAGTCTACACCAGTCCAGGGGTTTAAAGCCCTGTAACCTCTCTATCCCCTAACCCAGTCTACACCAGTCCAGGGGTTTAAAGCCCTGAGAGGACACTCTAACCCCTAACCTCTGAACCATAACCTCTCTATCCCCTAACCCAGTCTACACCAGTCCAGGGGTTTAAAGCCCTGTAACCTCTCTATCCCCTAACCCAGTCTACACCAGTCCAGGGGTTTAAAGCCCTGTAACCTCTCTATCCCCTAACCCAGTCTACACCAGTCCAGGGGTTTAAAGCCCTGTAACCTCTCTATCCCCTAACCCAGTCTACACCAGTCCAGGGGTTTAAAGCCCTGTAACCTCTCTATCCCCTAACCCAGTCTACACCAGTCCAGGGGTTTAAAGCCCTGTAACCTCTCTATCCCCTAACCCAGTCTACACCAGTCCAGTGGTTTAAAGCCCTGTAACCTCTCTATCCCCTAACCCAGTCTACACCAGTCCAGGGGTTTAAAGCCCTGTAACCTCTCTATCCCCTAACCCAGTCTACACCAGTCCAGGGGTTTAAAGCCCTATAACCTCTCTATCCCCTAACCCAGTCTACACCAGTCCAGGGGTTTAAAGCCCTGTAACCTCTCTATCCCCTAACCCAGTCTACACCAGTCCAGGGGTTTAAAGCCCTGAGAGGACACTCTAACCCCTAACCTCTGAACCATAACCTCTCTATCCCCTAACCCAGTCTACACCAGTCCAGGGGTTTAAAGCCCTGTAACCTCTCTATCCCCTAACCCAGTCTACACCAGTCCAGTGGTTTAAAGCCCTGTAACCTCTCTGTCCCCTAACCCAGTCTACACCAGTCCAGGGGTTTAAAGCCCTGTAACCTCTCTGTCCCCTAACCCAGTCTACACCAGTCCAGGGGTTTAAAGCCCTGTAACCTCTCTATCCCCTAACCCAGTCTACACCAGTCCAGGGGTTTAAAGCCCTGTAACCTCTCTATCCCCTAACCCAGTCTACACCAGTCCAGGGGTTTAAAGCCCTGAGAGGACACTCTAACCCCTAACCTCTGAACCATAACCTCTCTATCCCCTAACCCAGTCTACACCAGTCCAGGGGTTTAAAGCCCTGTAACCTCTCTATCCCCTAACCCAGTCTACACCAGTCCAGGGGTTTAAAGCCCTGTAACCTCTCTATCCCCTAACCCAGTCTACACCAGTCCAGGGGTTTAAAGCCCTGTAACCTCTCTATCCCCTAACCCAGTCTACACCAGTCCAGGGGTTTAAAGCCCTGTAACCTCTCTATCCCCTAACCCAGTCTACACCAGTCCAGGGGTTTAAAGCCCTGAGAGGACACTCTAACCCCTAACCTCTGAACCATAACCTCTCTATCCCCTAACCCAGTCTACACCAGTCCAGTGGTTTAAAGCCCTGTAACCTCTCTATCCCCTAACCCAGTCTACACCAGTCCAGGGGTTTAAAGCCCTGTAACCTCTCTATCCCCTAACCCAGTCTACACCAGTCCAGGGGTTTAAAGCCCTGTAACCTCTCTATCCCCTAACCCAGTCTACACCAGTCCAGGGGTTTAAAGCCCTGTAACCTCTCTATCCCCTAACCCAGTCTACACCAGTCCAGGGGTTTAAAGCCCTGTAACCTCTCTATCCCCTAACCCAGTCTACACCAGTCCAGGGGTTTAAAGCCCTGTAACCTCTCTATCCCCTAACCCAGTCTACACCAGTCCAGGGGTTTAAAGCCCTGTAACCTCTCTATCCCCTAACCCAGTCTACACCAGTCCAGGGGTTTAAAGCCCTGTAACCTCTCTATCCCCTAACCCAGTCTACACCAGTCCAGGGGTTTAAAGCCCTGTAACCTCTCTATCCCCTAACCCAGTCTACACCAGTCCAGGGGTTTAAAGCCCTGTAACCTCTCTATCCCCTAACCCAGTCTACACCAGTCCAGGGGTTTAAAGCCCTGTAACCTCTCTATCCCCTAACCCAGTCTACACCAGTCCAGGGGTTTAAAGCCCTGTAACCTCTCTATCCCCTAACCCAGTCTACACCAGTCCAGTGGTTTAAAGCCCTGTAACCTCTCTATCCCCTAACCCAGTCTACACCAGTCCAGGGGTTTAAAGCCCTGTAACCTCTCTATCCCCTAACCCAGTCTACACCAGTCCAGTGGTTTAAAGCCCTGAGAGGACACTCTAACCCCTAACCTCTGAACCATAACCTCTCTATCCCCTAACCCAGTCTACACCAGTCCAGTGGTTTAAAGCCCTGTAACCTCTCTATCCCCTAACCCAGTCTACACCAGTCCAGGGGTTTAAAGCCCTGAGAGGACACTCTAACCCCTAACCTCTGAACCATAACCTCTCTATCCCCTAACCCAGTCTACACCAGTCCAGGGGTTTAAAGCCCTGTAACCTCTCTATCCCCTAACCCAGTCTACACCAGTCCAGGGGTTTAAAGCCCTGTAACCTCTCTATCCCCTAACCCAGTCTACACCAGTCCAGGGGTTTAAAGCCCTGTAACCTCTCTATCCCCTAACCCAGTCTACACCAGTCCAGGGGTTTAAAGCCCTGTAACCTCTCTATCCCCTAACCCAGTCTACACCAGTCCAGGGGTTTAAAGCCCTGAGAGGACACT
>NW_028161357.1:0-2000 GCF_964263955.1 Coregonus lavaretus
GCCCAGCGTCAGCCCCAAAACATCACTGCTCTAGAGGAGATCTGCATGGAGGAATGGGCCAAAATACCAGCAACAGTGTGTGAAAACCTTGTGAAGACTTACAGAAAACGTTTGACCTGTGTCATTGCCAACAAAGGGTATATAACAAAGTATTGAGAAACTTTTGTTATTGACCAAATACTTATTTTCCACCACAATTTGCAAATACATTCATAAAAAATCCTACAATGTGATTTTCTGGATTTTTTTCTCATTTTGTCTGTCATAGTTGACGTGTAACTATGTTGAAAATTACAGGCCTCTCTCATCTTTTTAAGTGGGAGAACTTGTACAATTGGTGGCTGACTAAATACTTTTTTCCCCCGCTGTATATGGAGACTGTTTAGTGCCAAAAGTAAGGGGTTAAATACTGAACATGTAAAAATCTTTCTTATATCTCTCAGATATAGGACAGACACTTCAGAAAAAAATTCCTTTAGATTTTTTTAGTTGGGACTATCTGTTGTTCCATGAAGTGAATTTGTTATTCAATGCATTTGTATGGGCTAATAGCAGTAAGGCCAAAAAAAAAAATTCCAGAATTTTTGCAACACTCCCAATTACCAGTAATCATAACTCAATAAATACATTCTTAATTATTTTGTCACAAGTTTTACTTTCCATTAATCAGCACCTCTCTACCTATTTTGGGTGTTCGTCAACTCATGATTTTTATTTGTCTCCATAGAGATAACGATCAATCAATCAATCAATCAAATTTTATTTATAAAGCCCTTTTTACATCAGCAGATATGTTTCGTTTCCATAGAGATAACGATATGTTTTGTCTCCATAGCGATAACAATATGTTTTGTCTCCATAGAGATAACAATTTGTTTTGTCTCCATAGTGATAACGATATGTTTTGTCTCCATAGTGATAACGATACAGCGAGAGCCCGTGACAGCGGTGTCCAGTGACATCAACTTCCCCATGAAGGGTAGGAGGGGAATGAAGGACTGGGCTCGATCCGCCGAAGACAAACTCTACATCCCCAAAGAGGTGTTCACCCTCACCTCCGAAGGTAAGATTATCTTATTCTTCATCATCATCATCATCATCATCTTCATCATCATAATAATCACATGCCTCATAATGAACTATGGCTTCATACATCGTCTAAAGACTCACCCTGACCTCACCACACTGATGTCAAGATGTCCTCACAAAGTGAATAATCAGGTGATCCTCCATAACTTTCATCTCTAGAGTTCTATGTTTGAGCTGCTTTTGAAACAAAACTCTAGTATACTAGCAATCTAGTATCTAGTAAACTTGCTAGCTACTTCAGTGGATATTGAACACAAATGTGTTAAATTATAGCCATGGTATGAAAGGGATAATCAACTCGGGGCTCTATGTGTTCTCTGGAAAATTATGCAACTTCGTGGAAGGTCAGTTCCACTCCACTAGTGAGTCGTGGAACACACCTTCCACGTCGTTCATTATTTTCCATAGAACGCATAGATAGCCCCTTGTTGATTATCCCTTACATATAACAGGGAACAATTGTCTCACGTCCTACTTTGAACGCCTCTTCAAATTGATCTGCACTTCTCACAATCAAACTGTATTCCCCAACAAGAAAACCTTTGAAATACGACTTATTATGGATGAACGTCAAATTTTGACAAATTAATTCCACGTGGTTAGAGGGTTAATTCCACGTGGTTACAGGGTTAATTCTGCATGGTTACAGGGATAAAACAGAAACAACTCAAAGGTTAACAGGTTAGCCATTAATTCCGTGTGGTTAAGGTTAAGGCTATGGTTTAGTCAAGGCTTAAAAATAAATAATTAAAACGACTCGCTATTACCATCAAGTAGGCTTGCTAGACCATTGTGAACTGTGATGGCGCAGTGGTCTGAGCAGCGCGCCGTCCTCAATACCTTTTCAAATGTCCGGAATCAAAGTATTTGTCTAGGGCAGGGGTGTCAAACTCATTTTAGCTCAGGGGCCA
>NW_028161356.1:0-102045 GCF_964263955.1 Coregonus lavaretus
GTTGAGAGTAGTTTAGAATGGAGTTGAGAGGTTTAGAAAGGAGTTGAGGGTAGTGTAGAATGGATTTGAGAGTGGTTTAGAATGGAGTTGAAAATGGAGTTGAGAGTGGTTTAGCATGGAGTTTAGAGTGGTTTAGAATGGGGTTGAGAATGGTTTAGAATGTGGATGAGAGTGGTTTAGAATGTGGTTGAGAGTGGTTTAGAATGTGGTTGAGAGCGGTTTAGAATAGAGTTGAGAGCGGTTTAGAATAGAGTTGAGAGCGGTTTAGATTGGAGTTGAGAGTCATTTAGAATGGAATTGAGAGAGGTGTTTAGAATGGAGTTGAGAGTGGATTAGAATGTGGTTGAGAGTGGTTTAGAATGTGGTTGAGAGTGGTTTAGAATGTGGTTGAGAGTGGTTTAGAATGGAGTTGAGAGCGGTTTAGATTGGAGTTGAGAGCGGTTTAGAATGGGGTTGAGAGTGGTTTAGAAAGGGGTTGAGAGTGGTTTAGAAAGGAGTTGAGAGAGGTGTTTAGAATGGAGTTGAGAGTGGTTTAGAATGGAGTTGAGAGGTTTAGAATGGAGTTGAGAGTAGTGTAGAATGGAGTTGAGAGTGGTTTAGAATGGAGTTGAGAGCGGTTTAGATTGGAGTTGAGAGTGGTTTAGAAAGGGGTTGAGAGTGGTTTAGAAAGGAGTTGAGAGAGGTGTTTAGAATGGAGTTGAGAGTGGTTTAGAATGGGGTTGAGAGTGGTTTAGAATGTGGTTGAGAGTGGTTTAGAATGTGGTTGAGAATGGTTTAGAAGGTGGTTGAGAGTGTTTAGAATAGAGTTGAGAGTGGTTTAGAATGTAATTGAAAGTGGTTTAGAAAGGAGTTGACAGTGGTTTAGAATGGAGTTGAGCGTCATTTAGAATGGAATTGAGAGAGGTGTTTAGAATGGAGTTGAGAGTGGATTAGAATGTGGTTGAGAGTGGTTTAGAATGTGGTTGAGAGTGGTTTAGAATGTGGTTGAGAGTGGTTTAGAATGGAGTTGAGAGCGGTTTAGATTGGAGTTGAGAGCGGTTTAGAATGGGGTTGAGAGTGGTTTAGAAAGGGGTTTAGAGTGGTTTAGAAAGGAGTTGAGAGAGGTGTTTAGAAAGGGGTTGAGAGTGGTTTAGAAAGGAGTTGAGAGAGGTGTTAGAATGGAGTTGAGAGTAGTTTAGAATGGAGTTGAGAGGTTTAGAAAGGAGTTGAGGGTAGTGTAGAATGGATTTGAGAGTGGTTTAGAATGGAGTTGAAAATGGAGTTGAGAGTGGTTTAGCATGGAGTTTAGAGTGGTTTAGAATGGGGTTGAGAATGGTTTAGAATGTGGATGAGAGTGGTTTAGAATGTGGTTGAGAGTGGTTTAGAATGTGGTTGAGAGCGGTTTAGAATAGAGTTGAGAGCGGTTTAGATTGGAGTTGAGAGTCATTTAGAATGGAATTGAGAGAGGTGTTTAGAATGGAGTTGAGAGTGGATTAGAATGTGGTTGAGAGTGGTTTAGAATGTGGTTGAGAGTGGTTTAGAATGTGGGTTGAGAGTGGTTTAGAATGGAGTTGAGAGCGGTTTAGATTGGAGTTGAGAGCGGTTTAGAATGGGGTTGAGAGTGGTTTAGAAAGGGGTTGAGAGTGGTTTAGAAAGGAGTTGAGAGAGGTGTTTAGAATGGAGTTGAGAGAGGTGTTTAGAATGGAGTTGAGAGTGGTTTAGAATGGAGTTGAGAGGTTTAGAATGGAGTTGAGAGTAGTGTAGAATGGAGTTGAGAGTGGTTTAGAATGGATTTGAGAGTGGTTTAGAATGGAGTTGAAAATGGAGTTGAGAGTGGTTTAGCATGGAGTTTAGAGTGGTTTAGAATAGGGTTGAGAATGGTTTAGAATGTGGATGAGAGTGGTTTAGAATGGAGTTGAGAGCGGTTTAGATTGGAGTTGAGATTGGTTTAGAATGGGGTTGAGAGTGGTTTAGAATGGGGTTGAGAGTGGTTTAGAAAGGGGTTGAGAGTGGTTTAGAAAGGGGTTGAGAGTGGTCTAGAAAGGAGTTGAGAGAGGTGTTTAGAATGGAGTTGAGAGTAGTTTAGAATGGAGTTGAGAGGTTTAGAAAGGAGTTGAGAGTAGTGTAGAATGGATTTGAGAGTGGTTTAGAATGGAGTTGAAAATGGAGTGAGAGTGGTTTAGAATGGGGTTGAGAATGGTTTAGAATGTGGATGAGAGTGGTTTAGAATGTGGTTGAGAATGGTTTAGAATGTGGTTGAGAGTGGTTTAGAATAGAGTTGAGAGTGGTTTAGAATGTGGTTGAGAGTGGTTTAGAATGTGGTTGAGAGTGGTTTAGATTGGAGTTGAGAGAGGTGTTTAGAATGGAGTTGAGAGTGGTTTAGAATGGAGTTGAGAGTAGTGTAGAATGGAGTTGAGAGTGGTTTAGAATGGAGTTGAAAATGGAGTTGAGAGTGGTTTAGAATGGGGTTGAGAATGGTTTAGAATGTGGATGAGAGTGGTTTAGAATGTGGTTGAGAGTGGTTTAGAATGTGGTTGAGAGTGGTTTAGAAAGGAGTTGAGAGAGGTGTTTAGAATGGAGTTGAGAGTGGTTTAGAATGGAGTTGAGAGGTGTTTAGAAAGGAGTTGAGAATGGTTTAGAATGTGGATGAGAATGGTTTAGAATGTGGTTGAGAGTGGTTTAGAATGTGGTTGAGAATGGTTTAGAAGGTGGTTGAGAGTGGTTTAGAATGTAATTGAAAGTGGTTTAGAAAGGAGTTGACAGTGGTTTAGAATGGAGTTGAGCGTCATTTAGAATGGAATTGAGAGAGGTGTTTAGAATGGAGTTGAGAGTGGATTAGAATGTGGTTGAGAGTGGTTTAGAATGTGGTTGAGAGTGGTTTAGAATGTGGTTGAGAGTGGTTTAGAATGGAGTTGAGAGCGGTTTAGATTGGAGTTGAGAGCAGTTTAGAATGGGGTTGAGAGTGGTTTAGAAAGGGGTTGAGAGTGGTTTAGAAAGGAGTTGAGAGAGATGTTTAGAATGGAGTTGAGAGTGGTTTAGAATGGAGTTGAGAGGTTTAGAATGGAGTTGAGAGTAGTGTAGAATGGAGTTGAGAGTGGTTTAGAATGGGGTTGAGAGTGGTTTAGATTGTGGTTGAGAGTGGTTTAGAATAGAGTTGAGAGTGGTTTAGAATGTAATTGAAAGTGGTTTAGAATGGAGTTGAGTGTGGTTTAGAATGGAGTTGAGAGTGGTTTAGAAAGTGGTTGAGAGTGGTTTAGAATGGAGTTGAGAATGGAGTTGAGAGTGGTTTAGAATTGGGTTGAGAGTGGTTTAGAATGTGGTTGAGAGTGGTTTACAATGGAGTTGAGAGTGGTATAGAATGGAGTTGAGTGCGGTTTAGAATGTGGTTGAGAGTGGTTTAGAATGGAGTTGAGAGCGGTTTAGAATATGGTTGAGAGTAGTTTAGAATGGAGTTGACAGTGGTATAGAATGGAGTTGAGAGTGGTTTAGAATAGGGTTGAGAGTGGTTTAGAATGGGGTTGTGAGTGGTTTAGAATGAGTTGAGAGTGGTTTAGAATGTGGTTGAGAGTGGTTTAGAATGTGGTTGAGAGTGGTTTAGAATGGAGTTGAGAGCGGTTAGATTGGAGTTGAGAGTGGTTTAGAATGGGGATGAGAGTGGTTTAGAAAGGGGTTGAGATTGGTTTAGAAAGGAGTTGAGAGAGGTGTTTATAATGGAGTTGAGAGTGGTTTAGAATGAAGTTGAGAGGTTTAGAATGGGAGTTGAGAATGGAGTTGAGAGTGGTTAGAATGGAGTTTAGAGTGGTTTAGAATGGGGTTGAGAGTGGTTTAGATTGTGGTTGAGAGTGGTTTAGAATGGAGTTGAGTGTGTTTAGAATGGAGTTGAGAGTGGTTTAGAAAGTGGTTGAGAGTGGTTTAGAATGGAGTTGAGAATGGAGTTGAGAGTGGTTTAGAATTGGGTTGAGAGTGGTATAGAATGGAGTTGAGTGCGGTTTAGAATGTGGTTGAGAGTGGTTTAGAATGGAGTTGACAGTGGTTTAGAATGGAGTTGAGAGTGGTTTAGAATAGGGTTGAGAGTGGTTTAGAATGGGGTTGTGAGTGGTTTAGAATGGAGTTGAGAGTGGTTAGAATGTGGTTGAGAGTGGTTAGAATGTGGTTGAGAGTGGTTTAGAATGGAGTTGAGAGCGTTTTAGATTGGAGTGAGAGTGGTTTAGAATGGGGATGAGAGTGGTTTAGAAAGGGGTTGAGATTGGTTTAGAAAGGAGTTGAGAGAGGTGTTTATAATGGAGTTGAGAGTGGTTTAGAATGAAGTTGAGAGGTTTAGAATGGAGTTGAAAATGGAGTTAATTGGTTTAGAATGGAGTTTAGAGTGGTTTAGAATGTAATTGAAAGTGTTTAGAATGGAGTTGAGAGTGGAGTTGAGAGTGGTTTAGAATGGAGTTTAGAGTGGTTTAGAATAGAGTTGAGAGTGGTTTAGAATGTAATTGAAAGTGGTTTAGAATGGAGTTGGAGTGTGGTTTAGAATGGAGTTGAGAGTGGTTTAGAATTGGGTTGAGGAGTGGTTTAGAATGTGGTTGAGAGTGGTTTAGAATGTGGTTGAGAGTGGTTTACAATGGAGTTGAGAGTGGTATAGAATGGAGTTGAGTGCGGTTTTGAATGTGGTTGAGAGTGGTTTAGAATGGAGTTGAGAGCGGTTTAGAATATGGTTGAGAGTAGTTTAGAATGGAGTTGACAGTGGTTTAGAATGGAGTTGAGAGTGGTTAGAATAGGATTGAGAGTGGTTTAGAATGGGGTTGTGAGTGGTTTAGAATGGAGTTGAGAGTGGTTTAGAATGTGGTTGAGAGTGGTTTAGAATGTGGTTGAGAGTGGTTTAGAATGGAGTTGAGAGCGGTTTAGATGGAGTTGAGAGTGGTTAGAATGGGATGAGAGTGGTTTAGAAAGGGGTTGAGATTGGTTTAGAAAGGAGTTGAGAGAGGTGTTTATAATGGAGTTGAGAGTGGTTTAGACTGAAGTTGAGAGGTTTAGAATGGAGTTGAAAATGGAGTTTAAATGGTTTAGAATGGAGTTTAGAGTGGTTTAGAATGTAATTGAAAGTGGTTTAGAATGGAGTTGAGAGTGGTTTAGAATGGAGTTGAGTGTGGTTTAGAATGGAGTTGAGAGTGGTTAGAAAGTGGTTGAGAGTGGTTTAGAATGGAGTGAGAATGGAGTTGAGAGTGGTTTAGAATGGAGTTTAGAGTGGTTTAGAATGGGGTTGAGAGTGGTTTAGATTGTGGTTGAGAGTGGTTTAGATAGAGTTGAGAGTGGTTTAGAATGTAATTGAAAGTGGTTTAGAATGGAGTTGAGTGTGGTTTAGAATGTGGTTGAGAGTGGTTTACAATGGAGTTGAGATTGGTATAGAATGGAGTTGAGTCGGTTTAGAATGTGGTTGAGAGTGGTTTAGAATGGAGTTGAGAGAAGTTTAGAAAGGAGTTGAGAGTGCTTTAGAATGGAATTGAGAGTGGTTTAGAATGGAGTTGAAAATGGATTTGAGAGTGGTTTAGCATGGAGTTTAGAGTGGTTTAGAATGGGGTTGAGAATTGTTTAGAATGTTGTTGAGAGTGGTTTAGAATGTGGATGAGAGTGGTTTAGAATGGAGTTGAGAGCGGTTTAGATTGGAGTGAGAGTGGTTTAGAAAGGGGTTGAGAGTGTTTAGAAAGGAGTTGAGAGAGGTGTTAGAATGGAGTTGAGAGTGGTTTAGAATGGGGTTGAGAGTGGTTTAGATGTGGTTGAGAGTGGTTTGAATGTGGTTGAGAATGGTTTAGAAGGTGGTTGAGAGTGGTTTAGAATAGAGTTGAGAGTGGTTTAGAATGTAATTGAAAGTGGTTTAGAAAGGAGTTGACAGTGGTTTAGAATGAGTTGAGCGTCATTTAGAATGGAATTGAGAGAGGTGTTTAGATGGAGTTGAGAGTGGATTAGAATGTGGTTGAGAGTGGTTTAGAATGTGGTTGAGAGTGGTTTAGAATGTGGTTGAGAGTGGTTTAGAATGGAGTTGAGAGCGGTTTAGATTGGAGTTTGAGAGCGGTTTAGAATGGGGTTGAGAGTGGTTTAGAAAGGGGTTTAGAGTGGTTTAGAAAGGAGTTGAGAGAGGTGTTTAGAAAGGGGTTGAGAGTGGTTTAGAAAGGAGTTGAGAGAGGTGTTTAGAATGGAGTTGAGAGTAGTTTAGAATGGAGTAGAGAGGTTTAGAAAGGAGTTGAGGGTAGTGTAGAATGTATTTGAGAGTGGTTTAGAATGGAGTTGAAAATGGAGTTGAGAGTGGTTTAGCATGGGGTTTGAGAATGGTTTAGAATGTGGATGAGAGTGGTTTAGAATGGAGTTGAGAGCGGTTTAGATTGGAGTTGAGATTGGTTTAGATGGGGTTGAGAGTGGTTTAGAATGGGTTGAGAGTGGTTTAGAAAGGGGTTGAGAGTGGTTTAGAAAGGAGTTGAGAGAGGTGTTTAGAATGGAGTTGAGAGTAGTTTAGAATGGAGTGTGAGAGTTTAGAAAGGAGTTGAGGGTAGTGTAGAATGGATTTGAGAGTGGTTTAGAATGGAGTTGAAAATGGAGTTGAGAGTGGTTTAGCATGGAGTTTAGAGTGGTTTAGAATGGGGTTGAGAATGGTTTAGAATGTGGTTGAGAGCGGTTTAGAATAGAGTTGAGAGCGGTTTAGAATAGAGTTGAGAGCGGTTTAGATTGGAGTTGAGAGTCATTTAGAATGGAATTGAGAGAGGTGTTTAGAATGGAGTTGAGAGTGGATTAGAATGTGGTTGAGAGTGGTTTAGAATGTGTTGAGAGTGGTTTAGAATGTGGCTGAGAGTGGGTTTAGAGTTGAGAGCGGTTTAGATTGGAGTTGAGAGCGGTTTAGAATGGGGTTGAGAGTGGTTTAGAAAGGGTTGAGAGTGGTTTAGAAAGGAGTTGAGAGAGGTGTTTAGAATGGAGTTGAGAGTGGTTTAGAATGGAGTTGAGAGGTTTAGAATGGAGTTGAGAGTAGTGTAGAATGGAGTTGAGAGTGGTTTAGAATGGAGTTGAGAGCGGTTAGATTGGAGTTGAGAGTGGTTTAGAAAGGGGTTGAGAGTGGTTTAGAAAGGAGTTGAGAGAGGTGTTTAGAATGGAGTTGAGAGTGGTTTAGAATGGGGTTGAGAGTGGTTTAGAATGTGGTTGAGAGTGGTTTAGAATGTGGTTGAGAATGGTTTAGAAGGTGGTTGAGAGTGGTTTAGAATAGAGTTGAGAGTGGTTTAGAATGTAATTGAAAGTGGTTTAGAAAGGAGTTGACAGTGGTTTAGAATGGAGTTGAGCGTCATTTAGAATGGAATTGAGAGAGGTGTTTAGAATGGAGTTGAGAGTGGATTAGAATGTGGTTGAGAGTGGTTTAGAATGTGGTTGAGAGTGGTTTAGAATGTGGTTGAGAGTGGTTTAGAATGGAGTTGAGAGCGGTTTAGATTGGAGTTGAGAGCGGTTTAGAATGGGGTTGAGAGTGGTTTAGAAAGGGGTTTAGAGTGGTTTAGAAAGGAGTTGAAGAGAGGTGTTTAGAAAGGGGTTGAGAGTGTTTAGAAAGGAGTTGAGAGAGGTGTTTAGAATGGAGTTGAGAGTAGTTTAGAATGGAGTTGAGAGGTTTAGAAAGGAGTTGAGGGTAGTGTAGAATGGATTTGAGAGTGGTTTAGAATGGAGTTGAAAATGGAGTTGAGAGTGGTTTAGCATGGGGTTGAGAATGGTTTAGAATGTGGATGAGAGTGGTTTAGAATGGAGTTGAGAGCGGTTTAGATTGGAGTTGAGATTGGTTTAGAATGGGGTTGAGAGTGGTTTAGAATGGGGTTGAGAGTGGTTTAGAAAGGGGTTGAGAGTGGTTTAGAAAGGAGTTGAGAGAGGTGTTTAGAATGGAGTTGAGAGTAGTTTAGAATGGAGTTGAGAGGTTTAGAAAGGAGTTGAGGGTAGTGTAGAATGGATTTGAGAGTGGTTTAGAATGGAGTTGAAAATGGAGTTGAGAGTGGTTTAGCATGGAGTTTAGAGTGGTTTAGAATGGGGTTGAGAATAGTTTAGAATGTGGATGAGAGTGGTTGAGAGTGGTTTAGAATGTGGTTGAGAGCGGTTTAGAATAGAGTTGAGAGCGGTTTAGATTGGAGTTGAGAGTCATTTAGAATGGAATTGAGAGAGGTGTTTAGAATGGAGTTGAGAGTGGATTAGAATGTGGTTGAGAGTGGTTTAGAATGTGGTTGAGAGTGGTTTAGAATGTGGTTGAGAGTGGTTTAGAATGGAGTTGAGAGCGGTTAGAATGGGGTTGAGAGTGGTTTAGAAAGGGGTTGAGAGTGGTTTAGAAAGGAGTTGAGAGTGGTTTAGAAAGGAGTTGAGAGAGGTGTTTAGAATGGAGTTGAGAGTGGTTTAGAATGGAGTTGAGAGAGGTGTTTAGAATGGAGTTGAGAGTGGTTTAGAATGGAGTTGAGAGGTTTAGAATGGAGTTGAGAGTAGTGTAGAATGGAGTTGAGAGTGGTTTAGAATGGATTTGAGAGTGGTTTAGAATGGAGTTGAAAATGGAGTGAGAGTGGTTTAGCATGGAGTTTAGAGTGGTTTAGAATAGGGTTGAGAATGGTTTAGAATGTGGATGAGAGTGGTTTAGAATGGAGTTGAGAGCGGTTTAGATTGGAGTTGAGATTGGTTTAGAATGGGGTTGAGAGTGGTTTAGAATGGGGTTGAGAGTGGTTTAGAAAGGGGTTGAGAGTGTTTAGAAAGGGGTTGAGAGTGGTTTAGAAAGGAGTTGAGAGAGGTGTTTAGAATGGAGTTGGAGTAGTTTAGAATGGAGTTGAGAGGTTTAGAAAGGAGTTGAGAGTAGTGTAGAATGGATTTGAGAGTGGTTTAGAATGGAGTTGAAAATGGAGTTGAGAGTGGTTTAGAATGGGGTTGAGAATGGTTTAGAATGTGGATGAGAGTGGTTTAGAATGTGGTTGAGAATGGTTTAGAATGTGGTTGAGAGTGGTTTAGAATAGAGTTGAGAGTGGTTTAGAATGTGGTTGAGAGTGGTTTAGAATGTGGTTGAGAGTGGTTTAGATTGGAGTTGAGAGAGGTTTAGAATGGGGTTGAGAGTGGTTTAGAAAGGGGTTGAGAGTGTTTAGAAAGGAGTTGAGAGAGGTGTTTAGAATGGAGTTGAGAGTGGTTTAGAATGGTGGTTGAGAGTAGTGTAGAATGGAGTTGAGAGTGGTTTAGATGGAGTTGAAAATGGAGTTGAGAGTGGTTAGAATGGGGTGAGAATGGTTTAGTATGTGGATGAGAGTGGTTTAGAATGTGGTTGAGAGTGTTTAGAATGTGTTGAGAGTGGTTTAGAAAGGAGTTGAGAGAGGTGTTTAGAATGGAGTTGAGAGTGGTTAGAATGGAGTTGAGAGGTGTTTAGAAAGGAGTTGAGAATGGTTTAGAATGTGGATGAGAATGGTTTAGAATGTGGTTGAGAGTGGTTAGAATGTGGTTGAGAGTGGTTTAGAATGTGGTTGAGAATGGTTTAGAAGGTGGTTGAGGTGGTTTAGAATGTAATTGAAAGTGGTTTAGAAAGGAGTTGACAGTGGTTTAGAATGGAGTTGAGCTCATTTAGAATGGAATTGAGAGAGGTGTTTAGAATGGAGTTGAGAGTGGATATGAATGTGGTTGAGAGTGGTTTAGAATGGAGGTTGAGAGCGGTTTAGAATGGGGTTGAGAGTGGTTTAGAAAGGGGTTGAGAGTGGTTTAGAAAGGAGTTGAGAGAGGTGTTTAGAATGGAGTTGAGAGTGGTTTAGAATGGAGTTGAGAGGTTTAGAATGGAGTTGAGAGTAGTGTAGAATGGAGTTGAGAGTGGTTTAGAATGGATTTGAGAGTGGTTTAGAATGGAGTTGAAAATGGAGTTGAGAGTGGTTTAGCATGGAGTTTAGAGTGGTTTAGAATAGGGTTGAGAATGGTTTAGAATGTGGATGAGAGTGGTTTAGAATGGAGTTGAGAGCGGTTTAGATTGGAGTTGAGATTGGTTTAGAATGGGGTTGAGAGTGGTTTAGAATGGGGTTGAGAGTGGTTTAGAAAGGGGTTGAGAGTGGTTTAGAAAGGGGTTGAGAGTGGTTTAGAAAGGAGTTGAGAGAGGTGTTTAGAATGGAGTTGAGAGTAGTTTAGAATGGAGTTGAGAGGTTTAGAAAGGAGTTGAGAGTAGTGTAGAATGGATTTGAGAGTGGTTTAGAATGGAGTTGAAAATGGAGTTGAGAGTGGTTTAGAATGGGGTTGAGAATGGTTTAGAATGTGGATGAGAGTGGTTTAGAATGGAGTTGAGAGCGGTTTAGAATGGGGTTGAGAGTGGTTTAGAAAGGGGTTGAGAGTGGTTTAGAAAGGAGTTGAGAGTGGTTTAGAAAGGAGTTGAGAGAGGTGTTTAGAATGGAGTTGAGAGTGGTTTAGAATGGAGTTGAGAGAGGTGTTTAGAATGGAGTTGAGAGTGGTTTAGAATGGAGTTGAAAATGGAGTTGAGAGTGGTTTAGCATGGAGTTTAGAGTGGTTTAGAATGGGGTTGAGAATAGTTTAGAATGTGGATGAGAGTGGTTGAGAGTGGTTTAGAATGTGGTTGAGAGCGGTTTAGAATAGAGTTGAGAGCGGTTTAGATTGGAGTTGAGAGTCATTTAGAATGGAATTGAGAGAGGTGTTTAGAATGGAGTTGAGAGTGGATTAGAATGTGGTTGAGAGTGGTTTAGAATGTGGTTGAGAGTGGTTTAGAATGTGGTTGAGAGTGGTTTAGAATGGAGTTGAGAGCGGTTTAGAATGGGGTTGAGAGTGGTTTAGAAAGGGGTTGAGAGTGGTTTAGAAAGGAGTTGAGAGTGGTTTAGAAAGGAGTTGAGAGAGGTGTTTAGAATGGAGTTGAGAGTGGTTTAGAATGGAGTTGAGAGAGGTGTTTAGAATGGAGTTGAGAGTGGTTTAGAATGGAGTTGAGAGGTTTAGAATGGAGTTGAGAGTAGTGTAGAATGGAGTTGAGAGTGGTTTAGAATGGATTTGAGAGTGGTTTAGAATGGAGTTGAAAATGGAGTTGAGAGTGGTTTAGCATGGAGTTTAGAGTGGTTTAGAATAGGGTTGAGAATGGTTTAGAATGTGGATGAGAGTGGTTTAGAATGGAGTTGAGAGCGGTTTAGATTGGAGTTGAGATTGGTTTAGAATGGGGTTGAGAGTGGTTTAGAATGGGGTTGAGAGTGGTTTAGAAAGGGGTTGAGAGTGGTTTAGAAAGGGGTTGAGAGTGGTTTAGAAAGGAGTTGAGAGAGGTGTTTAGAATGGAGTTGAGAGTAGTTTAGAATGGAGTTGAGAGGTTTAGAAAGGAGTTGAG
This sequence comes from Coregonus lavaretus, assembly GCF_964263955.1. Classification (NCBI taxonomy): domain Eukaryota; kingdom Metazoa; phylum Chordata; class Actinopteri; order Salmoniformes; family Salmonidae; genus Coregonus; species Coregonus lavaretus. Next base: position 11,297 of record NW_028161356.1, read on the forward strand.
AGTAGTGTAGAATGGATTTGAGAGTGGTTTAGAATGGAGTTGAAAATGGAGTTGAGAGTGGTTTAGAATGGGGTTGAGAATGGTTTAGAATGTGGATGAGAGTGGTTTAGAATGTGGTTGAGAATGGTTTAGAATGTGGTTGAGAGTGGTTTAGAATAGAGTTGAGAGTGGTTTAGAATGTGGTTGAGAGTGGTTTAGAATGTGGTTGAGAGTGGTTTAGATTGGAGTTGAGAGTGGTTTAGAATGGGGTTGAGAGTGGTTTAGAAAGGGGTTGAGAGTGGTTTAGAAAGGAGTTGAGAGAGGTGTTCAGAATGGAGTTGAGAGTGGTTTAGAATGGAGTTGAGAGTAGTGTAGAATGGAGTTGAGAGTGGTTTAGAATGGAGTTGAAAATGGAGTTGAGAGTGGTTTAGAATGGGGTTGAGAATGGTTTAGTATGTGGATGAGAGTGGTTTAGAATGTGGTTGAGAGTGGTTTAGAATGTGGTTGAGAGTGGTTTAGAAAGGAGTTGAGAGAGGTGTTTAGAATGGAGTTGAGAGTGGTTTAGAATGGAGTTGAGAGGTGTTTAGAAAGGAGTTGAGAATGGTTTAGAATGTGGATGAGAATGGTTTAGAATGTGGTTGAGAGTGGTTTAGAATGTGGTTGAGAGTGGTTTAGAATGTGGTTGAGAATGGTTTAGAAGGTGGTTGAGAGTGGTTTAGAATGTAATTGAAAGTGGTTTAGAAAGGAGTTGACAGTGGTTTAGAATGGAGTTGAGCGTCATTTAGAATGGAATTGAGAGAGGTGTTTAGAATGGAGTTGAGAGTGGATTAGAATGTGGTTGAGAGTGGTTTAGAATGGAGTTGAGAGCGGTTTAGAATGGGGTTGAGAGTGGTTTAGAAAGGGGTTGAGAGTGGTTTAGAAAGGAGTTGAGAGAGGTGTTTAGAATGGAGTTGAGAGTGGTTTAGAATGGAGTTGAGAGGTTTAGAATGGAGTTGAGAGTAGTGTAGAATGGAGTTGAGAGTGGTTTAGAATGGATTTGAGAGTGGTTTAGAATGGAGTTGAAAATGGAGTTGAGAGTGGTTTAGCATGGAGTTTAGAGTGGTTTAGAATAGGGTTGAGAATGGTTTAGAATGTGGATGAGAGTGGTTTAGAATGGAGTTGAGAGCGGTTTAGATTGGAGTTGAGATTGGTTTAGAATGGGGTTGAGAGTGGTTTAGAATGGGGTTGAGAGTGGTTTAGAAAGGGGTTGAGAGTGGTTTAGAAAGGGGTTGAGAGTGGTTTAGAAAGGAGTTGAGAGAGGTGTTTAGAATGGAGTTGAGAGTAGTTTAGAATGGAGTTGAGAGGTTTAGAAAGGAGTTGAGAGTAGTGTAGAATGGATTTGAGAGTGGTTTAGAATGGAGTTGAAAATGGAGTTGAGAGTGGTTTAGAATGGGGTTGAGAATGGTTTAGAATGTGGATGAGAGTGGTTTAGAATGTGGTTGAGAGTGGTTTAGAATGTGGTTGAGAGTGGTTTAGAAAGGAGTTGAGAGAGGTGTTTAGAATGGAGTTGAGAGTGGTTTAGAATGGAGTTGAGAGGTGTTTAGAAAGGAGTTGAGAATGGTTTAGAATGTGGATGAGAATGGTTTAGAATGTGGTTGAGAGTGGTTTAGAATGTGGTTGAGAGTGGTTTAGAATGTGGTTGAGAATGGTTTAGAAGGTGGTTGAGAGTGGTTTAGAATGTAATTGAAAGTGGTTTAGAAAGGAGTTGACAGTGGTTTAGAATGGAGTTGAGCGTCATTTAGAATGGAATTGAGAGAGGTGTTTAGAATGGAGTTGAGAGTGGATTAGAATGTGGTTGAGAGTGGTTTAGAATGTGGTTGAGAGTGGTTTAGAATGGAGTTGAGAGCGGTTTAGATTGGAGTTGAGAGCGGTTTAGAATGGGGTTGAGAGTGGTTTAGAAAGGGGTTGAGAGTGGTTTAGAAAGGAGTTGAGAGAGGTGTTTAGAATGGAGTTGAGAGTAGTGTAGAATGGAGTTGAGAGTGGTTTAGAATGGATTTGAGAGTGGTTTAGAATGGAGTTGAAAATGGAGTTGAGAGTGGTTTAGCATGGAGTTTAGAGTGGTTTAGAATAGGGTTGAGAATGGTTTAGAATGTGGATGAGAGTGGTTTAGAATGGAGTTGAGAGCGGTTTAGATTGGAGTTGAGATTGGTTTAGAATGGGGTTGAGAGTGGTTTAGAATGGGGTTGAGAGTGGTTTAGAAAGGGGTTGAGAGTGGTTTAGAAGGGTTGAGAGTGGTTTAGAAAGGAGTTGAGAGAGGTGTTTAGAATGGAGTTGAGAGTAGTTTAGAATGGAGTTGAGAGGTTTAGAAAGGAGTTGAGAGTAGTGTAGAATGGATTTGAGAGTGGTTTAGAATGGAGTTGAAAATGGAGTTGAGAGTGGTTTAGAATGGGGTTGAGAATGGTTTAGAATGTGGATGAGAGTGGTTTAGAATGTGGTTGAGAGTGGTTTAGAATGTGGTTGAGAGTGGTTTAGAATAGAGTTGAGAGTGGTTTAGAATGTGGTTGAGAGTGGTTTAGAATGTGGTTGAGAGTGGTTTAGAATGGAGTTGAGAGCGGTTTAGATTGGAGTTGAGAGTGGTTTAGAATGGGGTTGAGAGTGGTTTAGAAAGGGGTTGAGAGTGGTTTAGAAAGGAGTTGAGAGAGGTGTTTAGAATGGAGTTGAGAGTGGTTTAGAATGGAGTTGAGAGTAGTGTAGAATGGAGTTGAGAGTGGTTTGGAATGAGGTTGAGAGTGATTTAGAATGGGGTTGAGAATGGTTTAGAATGTGGATGAGAATGGTTTAGAATGTGGTTGAGAGTGGTTTAGAATGTGGTTGAGAGTGGTTTAGAATGTGGTTGAGAGTGGTTTAGAATGTGGTTGAGAATGGTTTAGAAGGTGGTTGAGAGTGGTTTAGAATGTAATTGAAAGTGGTTTAGAAAGGAGTTGACAGTGGTTTAGAATGGAGTTGAGCGTCATTTAGAATGGAATTGAGAGAGGTGTTTAGAATGGAGTTGAGAGTGGATTAGAATGTGGTTGAGAGTGGTTTAGAATGTGGTTGAGAGTGGTTTAGAATGTGGTTGAGAGTGGTTTAGAATGGAGTTGAGAGCGGTTTAGATTGGAGTTGAGAGCGGTTTAGAATGGGGTTGAGAGTGGTTTAGAAAGGGGTTGAGAGTGGTTTAGAATGTGGATGAGAGTGGTTTAGAATGGAGTTGAGAGCGGTTTAGATTGGAGTTGAGATTGGTTTAGAATGGGGTTGAGAGTGGTTTAGAATGGGGTTGAGAGTGGTTTAGAAAGGGGTTGAGAGTGGTTTAGAAAGGGGTTGAGAGTGGTTTAGAAAGGAGTTGAGAGAGGTGTTTAGAATGGAGTTGAGAGTAGTTTAGAATGGAGTTGAGAGGTTTAGAAAGGAGTTGAGAGTAGTGTAGAATGGATTTGAGAGTGGTTTAGAATGGAGTTGAAAATGGAGTTGAGAGTGGTTTAGAATGGGGTTGAGAATGGTTTAGAATGTGGATGAGAGTGGTTTAGAATGTGGTTGAGAGTGGTTTAGAATGTGGTTGAGAGTGGTTTAGAAAGGAGTTGAGAGAGGTGTTTAGAATGGAGTTGAGAGTGGTTTAGAATGGAGTTGAGAGGTGTTTAGAAAGGAGTTGAGAATGGTTTAGAATGTGGATGAGAATGGTTTAGAATGTGGTTGAGAGTGGTTTAGAATGTGGTTGAGAGTGGTTTAGAATGTGGTTGAGAATGGTTTAGAAGGTGGTTGAGAGTGGTTTAGAATGTAATTGAAAGTGGTTTAGAAAGGAGTTGACAGTGGTTTAGAATGGAGTTGAGCGTCATTTAGAATGGAATTGAGAGAGGTGTTTAGAATGGAGTTGAGAGTGGATTAGAATGTGGTTGAGAGTGGTTTAGAATGTGGTTGAGAGTGGTTTAGAATGGAGTTGAGAGCGGTTTAGATTGGAGTTGAGAGCGGTTTAGAATGGGGTTGAGAGTGGTTTAGAAAGGGGTTGAGAGTGGTTTAGAAAGGAGTTGAGAGAGGTGTTTAGAATGGAGTTGAGAGTAGTGTAGAATGGAGTTGAGAGTGGTTTAGAATGGATTTGAGAGTGGTTTAGAATGGAGTTGAAAATGGAGTTGAGAGTGGTTTAGCATGGAGTTTAGAGTGGTTTAGAATAGGGTTGAGAATGGTTTAGAATGTGGATGAGAGTGGTTTAGAATGGAGTTGAGAGCGGTTTAGATTGGAGTTGAGATTGGTTTAGAATGGGGTTGAGAGTGGTTTAGAATGGGGTTGAGAGTGGTTTAGAAAGGGGTTGAGAGTGGTTTAGAAGGGTTGAGAGTGGTTTAGAAAGGAGTTGAGAGAGGTGTTTAGAATGGAGTTGAGAGTAGTTTAGAATGGAGTTGAGAGGTTTAGAAAGGAGTTGAGAGTAGTGTAGAATGGATTTGAGAGTGGTTTAGAATGGAGTTGAAATGGAGTTGAGAGTGGTTTAGAATGGGGTTGAGAATGGTTTAGAATGTGGATGAGAGTGGTTTAGAATGTGGTTGAGAGTGGTTTAGAATGTGGTTGAGAGTGGTTTAGAATAGAGTTGAGAGTGGTTTAGAATGTGGTTGAGAGTGGTTTAGAATGTGGTTGAGAGTGGTTTAGAATGGAGTTGAGAGCGGTTTAGATTGGAGTTGAGAGTGGTTTAGAATGGGGTTGAGAGTGGTTTAGAAAGGGGTTGAGAGTGGTTTAGAAAGGAGTTGAGAGAGGTGTTTAGAATGGAGTTGAGAGTGGTTTAGAATGGAGTTGAGAGTAGTGTAGAATGGAGTTGAGAGTGGTTTGGAATGAGGTTGAGAGTGATTTAGAATGGGGTTGAGAATGGTTTAGAATGTGGATGAGAATGGTTTAGAATGTGGTTGAGAGTGGTTTAGAATGTGGTTGAGAGTGGTTAGAATGTGGTTGAGAGTGGTTTAGAATGTGGTTGAGAATGGTTTAGAAGGTGGTTGAGAGTGGTTTAGAATGTAATTGAAAGTGGTTTAGAAAGGAGTTGACAGTGGTTTAGAATGGAGTTGAGCGTCATTTAGAATGGAATTGAGAGAGGTGTTTAGAATGGAGTTGAGAGTGGATTAGAATGTGGTTGAGAGTGGTTTAGAATGTGGTTGAGAGTGGTTTAGAATGTGGTTGAGAGTGGTTTAGAATGGAGTTGAGAGCGGTTTAGATTGGAGTTGAGAGCGGTTTAGAATGGGGTTGAGAGTGGTTTAGAAAGGGGTTGAGAGTGGTTTAGAAAGGGGTTGAGAGTGGTTTAGAAAGGAGTTGAGAGAGGTGTTTAGAATGGAGTTGAGAGTGGTTTAGAATGGAGTTGAGAGGTTTAGAATGGAGTTGAGAGTAGTGTAGAATGGAGTTGAGAGTGGTTTAGAATGGATTTGAGAGTGGTTTAGAATGGAGTTGAAAATGGAGTTGAGAGTGGTTTAGCATGGAGTTTAGAGTGGTTTAGAATAGGGTTGAGAATGGTTTAGAATGTGGATGAGAGTGGTTTAGAATGGAGTTGAGAGCGATTTAGATTGGAGTTGAGATTGTTTTAGAATGGGGTTGAGAGTGGTTTAGAATGGGGTTGAGAGTGGTTTAGAAAGGGGTTGAGAGTGGTTTAGAAAGGGGTTGAGAGTGGTTTAGAAAGGAGTTGAGAGAGGTGTTTAGAAAGGAGTTGAGAGTAGTTTAGAATGGAGTTGAGAGGTTTAGAAAGGAGTTGAGAGTAGTGTAGAATGGATTTGAGAGTGGTTTAGAATGGAGTTGAAAATGGAGTTGAGAGTGGTTTAGAATGTGGATGAGAGTGGTTTAGAATGTGGTTGAGAGTGGTTTAGAATGTGGTTGAGAGTGGTTTAGAATAGAGTTGAGAGTGGTTTAGAATGTGGTTGAGAGTGGTTTAGAATGTGGTTGAGAGTGGTTTAGAATGGAGTTGAGAGCGGTTTAGATTGGAGTTGAGAGTGGTTTAGAATGGGGTTGAGAGTGGTTTAGAAAGGGGTTGAGAGTGGTTTAGAAAGGAGTTGAGAGAGGTGTTTAGAATGGAGTTGAGAGTGGTTTAGAATGGAGTTGAGAGTAGTGTAGAATGGAGTTGAGAGTGGTTTGGAATGAGGTTGAGAGTGATTTAGAATGGGGTTGAGAATGGTTTAGAATGTGGATGAGAATGGTTTAGAATGTGGTTGAGAGTGGTTTAGAATGTGGTTGAGAGTGGTTTAGAATGTGGTTGAGAGTGGTTTAGAATGTGGTTGAGAATGGTTTAGAAGGTGGTTGAGAGTGGTTTAGAATGGAGTTGAGAGTGGTTTAGAATGGAGTTGAGAGGTTTAGAATGGAGTTGAGAGTAGTGTAGAATGGAGTTGAGAGTGGTTTAGAATGGATTTGAGAGTGGTTTAGAATGGAGTTGAAATGGAGTTGAGAGTGGTTTAGCATGGAGTTTAGAGTGGTTTAGAATAGGGTTGAGAATGGTTTAGAATGTGGATGAGAGTGGTTTAGAATGGAGTTGAGAGCGATTTAGATTGGAGTTGAGATTGGTTTAGAATGGGGTTGAGAGTGGTTTAGAATGGGGTTGAGAGTGGTTTAGAATGGGGTTGAGAGTGGTTTAGAAAGGGGTTGAGAGTGGTTTAGAAAGGGGTTGAGAGTGGTTTAGAAAGGGGTTGAGAGTGGTTTAGAAAGGAGTTGAGAGAGGTGTTTAGAATGGATTTGAGAGTGGTTTAGAATGGAGTTGAAAATGGAGTTGAGAGTGGTTTAGAATGGGGTTGAGAATGGTTTAGAATGTGGATGAGAGTGGTTTAGAATGTGGTTGAGAGTGGTTTAGAATGTGGTTGAGAGTGGTTTAGAATAGAGTTGAGAGTGGTTTAGAATGTGGTTGAGAGTGGTTTAGAATGTGGTTGAGAGTGGTTTAGAATGGAGTTGAGAGCGGTTTAGATTGGAGTTGAGAGGTTTAGAATGGAGTTGAGAGTAGTGTAGAATGGAGTTGAAAATGGAGTTGAGAGTGGTTTAGCATGGAGTTTAGAGTGGTTTAGAATAGGGTTGAGAATGGTTTAGAATGTGGATGAGAGTGGTTTAGAATGGAGTTGAGAGCGGTTTAGATTGGAGTTGAGAGCGGTTTAGATTGGAGTTGAGATTGGTTTAGAATGGGGTTGAGAGTGGTTTAGAATGGGGTTGAGAGTGGTTTAGAAAGGGGTTGAGAGTGGTTTAGAAAGGGGTTGAGAGTGGTTTAGAAAGGGGTTGAGAGTGGTTTAGAAAGGAGTTGAGAGAGGTGTTTAGAATGGAGTTGAGAGTAGTTTAGAATGGAGTTGAGAGGTTTAGAAAGGAGTTGAGAGTAGTGTAGAATGGATTTGAGAGTGGTTTAGAATGGAGTTGAAAATGGAGTTGAGAGTGGTTTAGAATGGGGTTGAGAATGGTTTAGAATGTGGATGAGAGTGGTTTAGAATGTGGTTGAGAATGGTTTAGAATGTGGTTGAGAGTGGTTTAGAATGGAGTTGAGAGTAGTGTAGAATGGAGTTGAGAGTGGTTTGGAATGAGGTTGAGAGTGATTTAGAATGGGGTTGAGAATGGTTTAGAATGTGGATGAGAATGGTTTAGAATGTGGTTGAGAGTGGTTTAGAATGTGGTTGAGAGTGGTTTAGAATGTGGTTGAGAGTGGTTTAGAATGTGGTTGAGAATGGTTTAGAAGGTGGTTGAGAGTGGTTTAGAATGGAGTTGAGAGTGGTTTAGAATGGAGTTGAGAGGTTTAGAATGGAGTTGAGAGTAGTGTAGAATGGAGTTGAGAGTGGTTTAGAATGGATTTGAGAGTGGTTTAGAATGGAGTTGAAAATGGAGTTGAGAGTGGTTTAGCATGGAGTTTAGAGTGGTTTAGAATAGGGTTGAGAATGGTTTAGAATGTGGATGAGAGTGGTTTAGAATGGAGTTGAGAGCGATTTAGATTGGAGTTGAGATTGGTTTAGAATGGGGTTGAGAGTGGTTTAGAATGGGGTTGAGAGTGGTTTAGAATGGGGTTGAGAGTGGTTTAGAAAGGGGTTGAGAGTGGTTTAGAAAGGGGTTGAGAGTGGTTTAGAAAGGGGTTGAGAGTGGTTTAGAAAGGAGTTGAGAGAGGTGTTTAGAATGGATTTGAGAGTGGTTTAGAATGGAGTTGAAAATGGAGTTGAGAGTGGTTTAGAATGGGGTTGAGAATGGTTTAGAATGTGGATGAGAGTGGTTTAGAATGTGGTTGAGAGTGGTTTAGAATGTGGTTGAGAGTGGTTTAGAATAGAGTTGAGAGTGGTTTAGAATGTGGTTGAGAGTGGTTTAGAATGTGGTTGAGAGTGGTTTAGAATGGAGTTGAGAGCGGTTTAGATTGGAGTTGAGAGTGGTTTAGAATGGGGTTGAGAGTGGTTTAGAAAGGGGTTGAGAGTGGTTTAGAAAGGAGTTGAGAGAGGTGTTTAGAATGGAGTTGAGAGTGGTTTAGAATGGAGTTGAGAGGTTTAGAATGGAGTTGAGAGTGGTTTAGAATGGAGTTGAGAGTGGTTTAGAAAGGAGTTGAGAGTAGTGTAGAATGGATTTGAGAGTGGTTTAGAATGGAGTTGAAATGGAGTTGAGAGTGGTTTAGCATGGAGTTTAAAGTGGTTTAGAATGGGGTTGAGAATGGTTTAGAATGTGGATGAGAGTGGTTTAGAATGTGGTTGAGAGCGGTTTAGAATGTGGTTGAGAGTGGTTTAGAATAGAGTTGAGAGTGGTTTAGAATGTGGTTGAGAGTGGTTTAGAATGTGGTTGAGAGTGGTTTAGAATGGAGTTGAGAGGTTTAGAAAGGAGTTGAGAGTAGTGTAGAATGGATTTGAGAGTGGTTTAGAATGGAGTTGAAAATGGAGTTGAGAGTGGTTTAGAATGGGGTTGAGAATGGTTTAGAATGTGGATGAGAGTGGTTTAGAATGTGGTTGAGAATGGTTTAGAATGTGGTTGAGAGTGGTTTAGAATAGAGTTGAGAGTGGTTTAGAATGTGGTTGAGAGTGGTTTAGAATGTGGTTGAGAGTGGTTTAGATTGGAGTTGAGAGTGGTTTAGAATGGGGTTGAGAGTGGTTTAGAAAGGGGTTGAGAGTGGTTTAGAAAGGAGTTGAGAGAGGTGTTTAGAATGGAGTTGAGAGTGGTTTAGAATGGAGTTGAGAGTAGTGTAGAATGGAGTTGAGAGTGGTTTAGAATGGAGTTGAAAATGGAGTTGAGAGCGGTTTAGATTGGAGTTGAGAGTGGTTTAGAATGGAGTTGAGAGTGGTTTAGAAAGGGGTTGAGAGTGGTTTAGAAAGGAGTTGAGAGAGGTGTTTAGAATGGAGTTGAGAGTGGTTTAGAATGGAGTTGAGAGTAGTGTAGATTGGAGTTGAGAGTGATTTAGAATGGGGTTGAGAATGGTTTAGAATGTGGATGAGAATGGTTTAGAATGTGGTTGAGAGTGGTTTAGAATGTGGTTGAGAGTGGTTTAGAATGTGGTTGAGAATGGTTTAGAAGGTGGTTGAGAGTGGTTTAGAATGTAATTGAAAGTGGTTTAGAAAGGAGTTGACAGTGGTTTAGAATGGAGTTGAGCGTCATTTAGAATGGAATTGAGAGAGGTGTTTAGAATGGAGTTGAGAGTGGATTAGAATGTGGTTGAGAGTGGTTTAGAATGTGGTTGAAAGTGGTTTAGAATGTGGTTGAGAGTGGTTTAGAATGGAGTTGAGAGCGGTTTAGATTGGAGTTGAGAGCGGTTTAGAATGGGGTTGAGAGTGGTTTAGAAAGGGGTTGAGAGTGGTTTAGAAAGGAGTTGAGAGAGGTGTTTAGAATGGAGTTGAGAGTGGTTTAGAATGGAGTTGAGAGGTTTAGAATGGAGTTGAGAGTAGTGTAGAATGGAGTTGAAAATGGAGTTGAGAGTGGTTTAGCATGGAGTTTAGAGTGGTTTAGAATAGGGTTGAGAATGGTTTAGAATGTGGATGAGAGTGGTTTAGAATGGAGTTGAGAGCGGTTTAGATTGGAGTTGAGAGCGGTTTAGATTGGAGTTGAGATTGGTTTAGAATGGGGTTGAGAGTGGTTTAGAATGGGGTTGAGAGTGGTTTAGAAAGGGGTTGAGAGTGGTTTAGAAAGGGGTTGAGAGTGGTTTAGAAAGGGGTTGAGAGTGGTTTAGAAAGGAGTTGAGAGAGGTGTTTAGAATGGAGTTGAGAGTAGTTTAGAATGGAGTTGAGAGGTTTAGAAAGGAGTTGAGAGTAGTGTAGAATGGATTTGAGAGTGGTTTAGAATGGAGTTGAAAATGGAGTTGAGAGTGGTTTAGAATGGGGTTGAGAATGGTTTAGAATGTGGATGAGAGTGGTTTAGAATGTGGTTGAGAATGGTTTAGAATGTGGTTGAGAGTGGTTTAGAATAGAGTTGAGAGTGGTTTAGAATGTGGTTGAGAGTGGTTTAGAATGTGGTTGAGAGTGGTTTAGATTGGAGTTGAGAGTGGTTTAGAATGGGGTTGAGAGTGGTTTAGAAAGGGGTTGAGAGTGGTTTAGAAAGGAGTTGAGAGAGGTGTTTAGAATGGAGTTGAGAGTGGTTTAGAATGGAGTTGAGAGTAGTGTAGAATGGAGTTGAGAGTGGTTTAGAATGGAGTTGAAAATGGAGTTGAGAGTGGTTTAGAATGGGGTTGAGAATGGTTTAGAATGTGGATGAGAGTGGTTTAGAATGTGGTTGAGAGTGGTTTAGAATGTGGTTGAGAGTGGTTTAGAAAGGAGTTGAGAGAGGTGTTTAGAATGGAGTTGAGAGTGGTTTAGAATGGAGTTGAGAGGTGTTTAGAAAGGAGTTGAGAATGGTTTAGAATGTGGATGAGAATGGTTTAGAATGTGGTTGAGAGTGGTTTAGAATGTGGTTGAGAGTGGTTTAGAATGTGGTTGAGAATGGTTTAGAAGGTGGTTGAGAGTGGTTTAGAATGTAATTGAAAGTGGTTTAGAAAGGAGTTGACAGTGGTTTAGAATGGAGTTGAGCGTCATTTAGAATGGAATTGAGAGAGGTGTTTAGAATGGAGTTGAGAGTGGATTAGAATGTGGTTGAGAGTGGTTTAGAATGGAGTTGAGAGCGGTTTAGATTGGAGTTGAGAGCGGTTTAGAATGGGGTTGAGAGTGGTTTAGAAAGGGGTTGAGAGTGGTTTAGAAAGGAGTTGAGAGAGGTGTTTAGAATGGAGTTGAGAGTGGTTTAGAATGGAGTTGAGAGGTTTAGAATGGAGTTGAGAGTAGTGTAGAATGGAGTTGAGAGTGGTTTAGAATGGATTTGAGAGTGGTTTAGAATGGAGTTGAAAATGGAGTTGAGAGTGGTTTAGCATGGAGTTTAGAGTGGTTTAGAATAGGGTTGAGAATGGTTTAGAATGTGGATGAGAGTGGTTTAGAATGGAGTTGAGAGCGGTTTAGATTGGAGTTGAGATTGGTTTAGAATGGGGTTGAGAGTGGTTTAGAATGGGGTTGAGAGTGGTTTAGAAAGGGGTTGAGAGTGGTTTAGAAAGGGGTTGAGAGTGGTTTAGAAAGGAGTTGAGAGAGGTGTTTAGAATGGAGTTGAGAGTGGTTTAGAATGGAGTTGAGAGGTTTAGAATGGAGTTGAGAGTAGTGTAGAATGGAGTTGAAAATGGAGTTGAGAGTGGTTTAGCATGGAGTTTAGAGTGGTTTAGAATAGGGTTGAGAATGGTTTAGAATGTGGATGAGAGTGGTTTAGAATGGAGTTGAGAGCGGTTTAGATTGGAGTTGAGAGCGGTTTAGATTGGAGTTGAGATTGGTTTAGAATGGGGTTGAGAGTGGTTTAGAATGGGGTTGAGAGTGGTTTAGAAAGGGGTTGAGAGTGGTTTAGAAAGGGGTTGAGAGTGGTTTAGAAAGGGGTTGAGAGTGGTTTAGAAAGGAGTTGAGAGAGGTGTTTAGAATGGAGTTGAGAGTAGTTTAGAATGGAGTTGAGAGGTTTAGAAAGGAGTTGAGAGTAGTGTAGAATGGATTTGAGAGTGGTTTAGAATGGAGTTGAAAATGGAGTTGAGAGTGGTTTAGAATGGGGTTGAGAATGGTTTAGAATGTGGATGAGAGTGGTTTAGAATGTGGTTGAGAATGGTTTAGAATGTGGTTGAGAGTGGTTTAGAATAGAGTTGAGAGTGGTTTAGAATGTGGTTGAGAGTGGTTTAGAATGTGGTTGAGAGTGGTTTAGATTGGAGTTGAGAGTGGTTTAGAATGGGGTTGAGAGTGGTTTAGAAAGGGGTTGAGAGTGGTTTAGAAAGGAGTTGAGAGAGGTGTTTAGAATGGAGTTGAGAGTGGTTTAGAATGGAGTTGAGAGTAGTGTAGAATGGAGTTGAGAGTGGTTTAGAATGGAGTTGAAAATGGAGTTGAGAGTGGTTTAGAATGGGGTTGAGAATGGTTTAGAATGTGGATGAGAGTGGTTTAGAATGTGGTTGAGAGTGGTTTAGAATGTGGTTGAGAGTGGTTTAGAAAGGAGTTGAGAGAGGTGTTTAGAATGGAGTTGAGAGTGGTTTAGAATGGAGTTGAGAGGTGTTTAGAAAGGAGTTGAGAATGGTTTAGAATGTGGATGAGAATGGTTTAGAATGTGGTTGAGAGTGGTTTAGAATGTGGTTGAGAGTGGTTTAGAATGTGGTTGAGAATGGTTTAGAAGGTGGTTGAGAGTGGTTTAGAATGTAATTGAAAGTGGTTTAGAAAGGAGTTGACAGTGGTTTAGAATGGAGTTGAGCGTCATTTAGAATGGAATTGAGAGAGGTGTTTAGAATGGAGTTGAGAGTGGATTAGAATGTGGTTGAGAGTGGTTTAGAATGGAGTTGAGAGCGGTTTAGATTGGAGTTGAGAGCGGTTTAGAATGGGGTTGAGAGTGGTTTAGAAAGGGGTTGAGAGTGGTTTAGAAAGGAGTTGAGAGAGGTGTTTAGAATGGAGTTGAGAGTGGTTTAGAATGGAGTTGAGAGGTTTAGAATGGAGTTGAGAGTAGTGTAGAATGGAGTTGAGAGTGGTTTAGAATGGATTTGAGAGTGGTTTAGAATGGAGTTGAAAATGGAGTTGAGAGTGGTTTAGCATGGAGTTTAGAGTGGTTTAGAATAGGGTTGAGAATGGTTTAGAATGTGGATGAGAGTGGTTTAGAATGGAGTTGAGAGCGGTTTAGATTGGAGTTGAGATTGGTTTAGAATGGGGTTGAGAGTGGTTTAGAATGGGGTTGAGAGTGGTTTAGAAAGGGGTTGAGAGTGGTTTAGAAAGGGGTTGAGAGTGGTTTAGAAAGGAGTTGAGAGAGGTGTTTAGAATGGAGTTGAGAGTGGTTTAGAATGGAGTTGAGAGGTTTAGAATGGAGTTGAGAGTAGTGTAGAATGGAGTTGAAAATGGAGTTGAGAGTGGTTTAGCATGGAGTTTAGAGTGGTTTAGAATAGGGTTGAGAATGGTTTAGAATGTGGATGAGAGTGGTTTAGAATGGAGTTGAGAGCGGTTTAGATTGGAGATGAGAGCGGTTTAGATTGGAGTTGAGATTGGTTTAGAATGGGGTTGAGAGTGGTTTAGAATGGGGTTGAGAGTGGTTTAGAAAGGGGTTGAGAGTGGTTTAGAAAGGGGTTGAGAGTGGTTTAGAAAGGGGTTGAGAGTGGTTTAGAAAGGAGTTGAGAGAGGTGTTTAGAATGGAGTTGAGAGTAGTTTAGAATGGAGTTGAGAGGTTTAGAAAGGAGTTGAGAGTAGTGTAGAATGGATTTGAGAGTGGTTTAGAATGGAGTTGAAAATGGAGTTGAGAGTGGTTTAGAATGGGGTTGAGAATGGTTTAGAATGTGGATGAGAGTGGTTTAGAATGTGGTTGAGAATGGTTTAGAATGTGGTTGAGAGTGGTTTAGAATAGAGTTGAGAGTGTTTAGAATGTGGTTGAGAGTGGTTTAGAATGTGGTTGAGAGTGGTTTAGATTGGAGTTGAGAGTGGTTTAGAATGGGGTTGAGAGTGGTTTAGAAAGGGGTTGAGAGTGGTTTAGAAAGGAGTTGAGAGAGGTGTTTAGAATGGAGTTGAGAGTGGTTTAGAATGGAGTTGAGAGTAGTGTAGAATGGAGTTGAGAGTGGTTTAGAATGGAGTTGAAAATGGAGTTGAGAGTGGTTTAGAATGGGGTTGAGAATGGTTTAGAATGTGGATGAGAGTGGTTTAGAATGTGGTTGAGAGTGGTTTAGAATGTGGTTGAGAGTGGTTTAGAAAGGAGTTGAGAGAGGTGTTTAGAATGGAGTTGAGAGTGGTTTAGAATGGAGTTGAGAGTGTTTAGAAAGGAGTTGAGAATGGTTTAGAATGTGGATGAGAATGTTTAGAATGTGGTTGAGAGTGGTTTAGAATGTGGTTGAGAGTGGTTTAGAATGTGGTTGAGAATGGTTTAGAAGGTGGTTGAGAGTGTTTAGAATGTAATTGAAAGTGGTTTAGAAAGGAGTTGACAGTGGTTTAGAATGGAGTTGAGCGTCATTTAGAATGGAATTGAGAGAGGTGTTTAGAATGGAGTTGAGAGTGGATTAGAATGTGGTTGAGAGTGGTTTAGAATGGAGTTGAGAGCGGTTTAGATTGGAGTTGAGAGCGGTTTAGAATGGGGTTGAGAGTGGTTTAGAAAGGGGTTGAGAGTGGTTTAGAAAGGAGTTGAGAGAGGTGTTTAGAATGGAGTTGAGAGTGGTTTAGAATGGAGTTGAGAGGTTTAGAATGGAGTTGAGAGTAGTGTAGAATGGAGTTGAGAGTGGTTTAGAATGGATTTGAGAGTGGTTTAGAATGGAGTTGAAAATGGAGTTGAGAGTGGTTTAGCATGGAGTTTAGAGTGGTTTAGAATAGGGTTGAGAATGGTTTAGAATGTGGATGAGAGTGGTTTAGAATGGAGTTGAGAGCGGTTTAGATTGGAGTTGAGATTGGTTTAGAATGGGGTTGAGAGTGGTTTAGAATGGGGTTGAGAGTGGTTTAGAAAGGGGTTGAGAGTGGTTTAGAAAGGGGTTGAGAGTGGTTTAGAAAGGAGTTGAGAGAGGTGTTTAGAATGGAGTTGAGAGTAGTTTAGAATGGAGTTGAGAGGTTTAGAAAGGAGTTGAGAGTAGTGTAGAATGGATTTGAGAGTGGTTTAGAATGGAGTTGAAAATGGAGTTGAGAGTGGTTTAGAATGGGTTGAGAATGGTTTAGAATGTGGATGAGAGTGGTTTAGAATGTGGTTGAGAGTGGTTTAGAATGTGGTTGAGAGTGGTTTAGAAAGGAGTTGAGAGAGGTGTTTAGAATGGAGTTGAGAGTGGTTTAGAATGGAGTTGAGAGGTGTTTAGAAAGGAGTTGAGAATGGTTTAGAATGTGGATGAGAATGGTTTAGAATGTGGTTGAGAGTGGTTTAGAATGTGGTTGAGAGTGGTTTAGAATGTGGTTGAGAATGGTTTAGAAGGTGGTTGAGAGTGGTTTAGAATGTAATTGAAAGTGGTTTAGAAGGAGTTGACAGTGGTTTAGAATGGAGTTGAGCGTCATTTAGAATGGAATTGAGAGAGGTGTTTAGAATGGAGTTGAGAGTGGATTAGAATGTGGTTGAGAGTGGTTTAGAATGTGGTTGAGAGTGGTTTAGAATGGAGTTGAGAGCGGTTTAGATTGGAGTTGAGAGCGGTTTAGAATGGGGTTGAGAGTGGTTTAGAAAGGGGTTGAGAGTGGTTTAGAAAGGAGTTGAGAGAGGTGTTTAGAATGGAGTTGAGAGTGGTTTAGAATGGAGTTGAGAGGTTTAGAATGGAGTTGAGAGTAGTGTAGAATGGAGTTGAGAGTGGTTTAGCATGGAGTTTAGAGTGGTTTAGAATAGGGTTGAGAATGGTTTAGAATGTGGATGAGAGTGGTTTAGAATGGAGTTGAGAGCGGTTTAGATTGGAGTTGAGATTGGTTTAGAATGGGGTTGAGAGTGGTTTAGAATGGGGTTGAGAGTGGTTTAGAAAGGGGTTGAGAGTGGTTTAGAAAGGGGTTGAGAGTGGTTTAGAAAGGAGTTGAGAGAGGTGTTTAGAATGGAGTTGAGAGTAGTTTAGAATGGAGTTGAGAGGTTTAGAAAGGAGTTGAGAGTAGTGTAGAATGGATTTGAGAGTGGTTTAGAATGGAGTTGAAAATGGAGTTGAGAGTGGTTTAGAATGGGGTTGAGAATGGTTTAGAATGTGGATGAGAGTGGTTTAGAATGTGGTTGAGAGTGGTTTAGAATGTGGTTGAGAGTGGTTTAGAATGTGGTTGAGAGTGGTTTAGAATGTGGTTGAGAGTGGTTTAGAATGGAGTTGAGAGCGGTTTAGATTGGAGTTGAGAGTGGTTTAGAATGGGGTTGAGAGTGGTTTAGAAAGGGGTTGAGAGTGGTTTAGAAAGGAGTTGAGAGAGGTGTTTAGAATGGAGTTGAGAGTGGTTTAGAATGGAGTTGAGAGTAGTGTAGAATGGAGTTGAGAGTGGTTTGGAATGAGGTTGAGAGTGATTTAGAATGGGGTTGAGAATGGTTTAGAATGTGGATGAGAATGGTTTAGAATGTGGTTGAGAGTGGTTTAGAATGTGGTTGAGAGTGGTTTAGAATGTGGTTGAGAGTGGTTTAGAATGTGGTTGAGAATGGTTTAGAAGGTGGTTGAGAGTGGTTTAGAATGTAATTGAAAGTGGTTTAGAAAGGAGTTGACAGTGGTTTAGAATGGAGTTGAGCGTCATTTAGAATGGAATTGAGAGAGGTGTTTAGAATGGAGTTGAGAGTGGATTAGAATGTGGTTGAGAGTGGTTTAGAATGTGGTTGAGAGTGGTTTAGAATGTGGTTGAGAGTGGTTTAGAATGGAGTGAGAGCGGTTTAGATTGGAGTTGAGAGCGGTTTAGAATGGGGTTGAGAGTGGTTTAGAAAGGGGTTGAGAGTGGTTTAGAAAGGGGTTGAGAGTGGTTTAGAAAGGAGTTGAGAGAGGTGTTTAGAATGGAGTTGAGAGTGGTTTAGAATGGAGTTGAGAGGTTTAGAATGGAGTTGAGAGTAGTGTAGAATGGAGTTGAGAGTGGTTTAGAATGGATTTGAGAGTGGTTTAGAATGGAGTTGAAAATGAGTTGAGAGTGGTTTAGCATGGAGTTTAGAGTGGTTTAGAATAGGGTTGAGAATGGTTTAGAATGTGGATGAGAGTGGTTTAGAATGGAGTTGAGAGCGATTTAGATGGAGTTGAGATTGGTTTAGAATGGGGTTGAGAGTGGTTTAGAATGGGTTGAGAGTGGTTTAGAAAGGGGTTGAGAGTGGTTTAGAAAGGGGTTGAGAGTGGTTTAGAAAGGAGTTGAGAGAGGTGTTTAGAATGGAGTTGAGAGTAGTTTAGAATGGAGTTGAGAGGTTTAGAAAGGAGTTGAGAGTAGTGTAGAATGGATTTGAGAGTGGTTTAGAATGGAGTTGAAAATGGAGTTGAGAGTGGTTTAGAATGGGGTTGAGAATGGTTAGAATGTGGATGAGAGTGGTTTAGAATGTGGTTGAGAGTGGTTTAGAATGTGGTTGAGAGTGGTTTAGATAGAGTGAGAGTGGTTTAGAATGTGGTGAGAGTGGTTTAGAATGTGGTTGAGAGTGGTTTAGAATGGAGTTGAGAGCGGTTTAGATTGGAGTTGAGAGTGGTTTAGAATGGGGTTGAGAGTGGTTTAGAAAGGGGTTGAGAGTGGTTTAGAAAGGAGTTGAGAGAGGTGTTTAGAATGGAGTTGAGAGTGGTTTAGAATGGAGTTGAGAGTAGTGTAGAATGGAGTTGAGAGTGGTTTGGAATGAGGTTGAGAGTGATTTAGAATGGGTTGAGAATGGTTTAGAATGTGGATGAGAATGGTTTAGAATGTGGTTGAGAGTGGTTTAGAATGTGGTTGAGAGTGGTTTAGAATGTGGTTGAGAGTGGTTTAGAATGTGGTTGAGAATGGTTTAGAAGGTGGTTGAGAGTGGTTTAGAATGTAATTGAAAGTGGTTTAGAAAGGAGTTGACAGTGGTTTAGAATGGAGTTGAGCGTCATTTAGAATGGAATTGAGAGAGGTGTTTAGAATGGAGTTGAGAGTGGATTAGAATGTGGTTGAGAGTGGTTTAGAATGTGGTTGAGAGTGGTTTAGAATGTGGTTGAGAGTGGTTTAGAATGGAGTTGAGAGCGGTTTAGATTGGAGTTGAGAGCGGTTTAGAATGGGGTTGAGAGTGGTTTAGAAAGGGGTTGAGAGTGGTTTAGAAAGGGGTTGAGAGTGGTTTAGAAAGGAGTTGAGAGAGGTGTTTAGAATGGAGTTGAGAGTGGTTTAGAATGGAGTTGAGAGGTTTAGAATGGAGTTGAGAGTAGTGTAGAATGGAGTTGAGAGTGGTTTAGAATGGATTTGAGAGTGGTTTAGAATGGAGTTGAAAATGGAGTTGAGAGTGGTTTAGCATGGAGTTTAGAGTGGTTTAGAATAGGGTTGAGAATGGTTTAGAATGTGGATGAGAGTGGTTTAGAATGGAGTTGAGAGCGATTTAGATTGGAGTTGAGATTGGTTTAGAATGGGGTTGAGAGTGGTTTAGAATGGGGTTGAGAGTGGTTTAGAAAGGGGTTGAGAGTGGTTTAGAAAGGGGTTGAGAGTGGTTTAGAAAGGAGTTGAGAGAGGTGTTTAGAATGGAGTTGAGAGTAGTTTAGAATGGAGTTGAGAGGTTTAGAAAGGAGTTGAGAGTAGTGTAGAATGGATTTGAGAGTGGTTTAGAATGGAGTTGAAAGTGGAGTTGAGAGTGGTTTAGAATGGGGTTGAGAATGGTTTAGAATGTGGATGAGAGTGGTTTAGAATGTGGTTGAGAGTGGTTTAGAATGTGGTTGAGAGTGGTTTAGAATAGAGTTGAGAAATGTGGTTGAGAGTGGTTTAGAATGTGGTTGAGAGTGGTTTAGAATGGAGTTGAGAGTGGTTTAGATTGGAGTTGAGAGTGGTTTAGAATGGGGTTGAGAGTGGTTTAGAAAGGGGTTGAGAGTGGTTTAGAAAGGAGTTGAGAGAGGTGTTTAGAATGGAGTTGAGAGTGGTTTAGAATGGAGTTGAGAGTAGTGTAGAATGGAGTTGAGAGTGGTTTGGAATGAGGTTGAGAGTGATTTAGAATGGGGTTGAGAATGGTTTAGAATGTGGATGAGCATGGTTTAGAATGTGGTTGAGAGTGGTTTAGAATGTGGTTGAGAGTGGTTTAGAATGTGGTTGAGAGTGGTTTAGTGTGGTTGAGAATGGTTTAGAGGTGGTTGAGAGTGGTTTAGAATGTAATTGAAAGTGGTTTAGAAAGGAGTTGACAGTGGTTTAGAATGGAGTTGAGCGTCATTTAGAATGGAATTGAGAGAGGTGTTTAGAATGGAGTTGAGAGTGGATTAGAATGTGGTTGAGAGTGGTTTAGAATGTGGTTGAGAGTGGTTTAGAATGTGGTTGAGAGTGGTTTAGAATGGAGTTGAGAGCGGTTTAGATTGGAGTTGAGAGCGGTTTAGAATGGGGTTGAGAGTGGTTTAGAAGGGGTTGAGAGTGGTTTAGAAAGGGGTTGAGAGTGGTTTAGAAAGGAGTTGAGAGAGGTGTTTAGAATGGAGTTGAGAGTGGTTTAGAATGGAGTTGAGAGGTTTAGAATGGAGTTGAGAGTAGTGTAGAATGGAGTTGAGAGTGGTTTAGAATGGATTTGAGAGTGGTTTAGAATGGAGTTGAAAATGGAGTTGAGAGTGGTTTAGCATGGAGTTTAGAGTGGTTTAGAATAGGGTTGAGAATGGTTTAGAATGTGGATGAGAGTGGTTTAGAATGGAGTTGAGAGCGATTTAGATTGGAGTTGAGATTGGTTTAGAATGGGGTTGAGAGTGGTTTAGAATGGGGTTGAGAGTGGTTTAGAATGGGGTTGAGAGTGGTTTAGAAAGGGGTTGAGAGTGGTTTAGAAAGGGGTTGAGAGTGGTTTAGAAAGGGGTTGAGAGTGGTTTAGAAAGGAGTTGAGAGAGGTGTTTAGAATGGATTTGAGAGTGGTTTAGAATGGAGTTGAAAATTGAGTTGAGAGTGGTTTAGAATGGGGTTGAGAATGGTTTAGAATGTGGATGAGAGTGGTTTAGAATGTGGTTGAGAGTGGTTTAGAATGTGGTTGAGAGTGGTTTAGAATAGAGTTGAGAGTGGTTTAGAATGTGGTTGAGAGTGGTTTAGAATGTGGTTGAGAGTGGTTTAGAATGGAGTTGAGAGCGGTTTAGATTGGAGTTGAGAGTGGTTTAGAATGGGGTTGAGAGTGGTTTAGAAAGGGGTTGAGAGTGGTTTAGAAAGGAGTTGAGAGAGGTGTTTAGAATGGAGTTGAGAGTGGTTTAGAATGGAGTTGAGAGGTTTAGAATGGAGTTGAGAGTGGTTTAGAATGGAGTTGAGAGTGGTTTAGAAAGGAGTTGAGAGGTTTAGAAAGGAGTTGAGAGTAGTGTAGAATGGATTTGAGAGTGGTTTAGAATGGAGTTGAAAATGGAGTTGAGAGTGGTTTAGCATGGAGTTTAAAGTGGTTTAGAATGGGGTTGAGAATGGTTTAGAATGTGGATGAGAGTGGTTTAGAATGTGGTTGAGAGCGGTTTAGAATGTGGTTGAGAGTGGTTTAGAATAGAGTTGAGAGTGGTTTAGAATGTGGTTGAGAGTGGTTTAGAATGTGGTTGAGAGTGGTTTAGAATGGAGTTGAGAGCGGTTTAGATTGGAGTTGAGAGTGGTTTAGAATGGAGTTGAGAGTGGTTTAGAAAGGGGTTGAGAGTGGTTTAGAAAGGAGTTGAGAGAGGTGTTTAGAATGGAGTTGAGAGTGGTTTAGAATGGAGTTGAGAGTAGTGTAGATTGGAGTTGAGAGTGATTTAGAATGGGGTTGAGAATGGTTTAGAATGTGGATGAGAATGGTTTAGAATGTGGTTGAGAGTGGTTTAGAATGTGTGGTTGAGAGTGGTTTAGAATGTGGTTGAGAATGGTTTAGAAGGTGGTTGAGAGTGGTTTAGAATGTAATTGAAAGTGGTTTAGAAAGGAGTTGACAGTGGTTTAGAATGGAGTTGAGCGTCATTTAGAATGGAATTGAGAGAGGTGTTTAGAATGGAGTTGAGAGTGGATTAGAATGTGGTTGAGAGTGGTTTAGAATGTGGTTGAGAGTGGTTTAGAATGTGGTTGAGAGTGGTTTAGAATGGAGTTGAGAGCGGTTTAGATTGGAGTTGAGAGCGGTTTAGAATGTGGTTGAGAGTGGTTTAGAAAGGGGTTGAGAGTGGTTTAGAAAGGAGTTGAGAGAGGTGTTTAGAATGGAGTTGAGAGTGGTTTAGAATGGAGTTGAGAGGTTTAGAATGGAGTTGAGAGTAGTGTAGAATGGAGTTGAAAATGGAGTTGAGAGTGGTTTAGCATGGAGTTGAGAGTGGTTTAGAATGGGGTTGAGAGTGGTTTAGAATGGAGTTGAGAGCGGTTTAGATTGGAGTTGAGATTGGTTTAGAATGGGGTTGAGAGTGGTTTAGAATGGGGTTGAGAGTGGTTTAAAAAGGGGTTGAGAGTGGTTTAGAAAGGGGTTGAGAGTGGTTTAGAAAGGAGTTGAGAGAGGTGTTTAGAATGGAGTTGAGAGTAGTTTAGAATGGAGTTGAGAGGTTTAGAAAGGAGTTGAGAGTAGTGTAGAATGGATTTGAGAGTGGTTTAGAATGGAGTTGAAAATGGAGTTGAGAGTGGTTTAGAATGGGGTTGAGAGTGGTTTAGAATGGGGTTGAGAGTGGTTTAGAAAGGGGTTGAGAGTGGTTTAGAAAGGGGTTGAGAGTGGTTTAGAATGGGGTTGAGAGTGGTTTAGAATGGGGTTGAGAGTGGTTTAGAAAGGGGTTGAGAGTGGTTTAGAAAGGGGTTGAGAGTGGTTTAGAAAGGAGTTGAGAGAGGTGTTTAGAATGGAGTTGAGAGTAGTTTAGAATGGAGTTGAGAGGTTTAGAAAGGAGTTGAGAGTAGTGTAGAATGGATTTGAGAGTGGTTTAGAATGGAGTTGAAAATGGAGTTGAGAGTGGTTTAGAATGGGGTTGAGAATGGTTTAGAATGTGGATGAGAGTGGTGTAGAATGTGGTTGAGAGTGGTTTAGAATGTGGTTGAGAGTGGTTTAGAATAGAGTTGAGAGTGGTTTAGAATGTGGTTGAGAGTGGTTTAGAATGGGGTTGAGAGTGGTTTAGAAAGGGGTTGAGAGTGGTTTAGAAAGGGGTTGAGAGTGGTTTAGAAAGGAGTTGAGAGAGGTGTTTAGAATGGAGTTGAGAGTAGTTTAGAATGGAGTTGAGAGGTTTAGAAAGGAGTTGAGAGTAGTGTAGAATGGATTTGAGAGTGGTTTAGAATGGAGTTGAAAATTGAGTTGAGAGTGGTTTAGAATGGGGTTGAGAATGGTTTAGAATGTGGATGAGAGTGGTTTAGAATGTGGTTGAGAGTGGTTTAGAATGTGGTTGAGAGTGGTTTAGAATAGAGTTGAGAGTGGTTTAGAATGTGGTTGAGAGTGGTTTAGAATGTGGTTGAGAGTGGTTTAGAATGGAGTTGAGAGCGGTTTAGATTGGAGTTGAGAGTGGTTTAGAATGGGGTTGAGAGTGGTTTAGAAAGGGGTTGAGAGTGGTTTAGAAAGGAGTTGAGAGAGGTGTTTAGAATGGAGTTGAGAGTGGTTTAGAATGGAGTTGAGAGGTTTAGAATGGAGTTGAGAGTAGTGTAGAATGGAGTTGAGAGTGGTTTAGAATGGATTTGAGTGGTTTAGAATGGAGTTGAAAATGGAGTTGAGTGGTTTAGCATGGAGTTTAGAGTGGTTTAGAATGGGGTTGAGAATGGTTTAGAATGTGGATGAGAGTGGTTTAGAATGAAGTTGAGAGCGGTTTAGATTGGAGTTGAGAGTGGTTTAGAATGGGGTTGAGAGTGGTTTAGAAAGGGGTTGAGAGTGGTTTAGAAAGGAGTTGAGAGAGGTGTTTATAATGGAGTTGAGAGTGGTTTAGAAAGGAGTTGAGAGGTTTAGAAAGGAGTTGAGAGTAGTGTAGAATGGATTTGAGAGTGGTTTAGAATGGAGTTGAAAATGGAGTTGAGAGTGGTTTAGCATGGAGTTTAAAGTGGTTTAGAATGGGGTTGAGAATGGTTTAGAATGTGGATGAGAGTGGTTTAGAATGTGGTTGAGAGTGGTTTAGAATGTGGTTGAGAGCGGTTTAGAATAGAGTTGAGAGCGGTTTAGATTGGAGTTGAGAGGTGTTTAGAAAGGAGTTGAGAGTAGTGTAGAATGGAGTTGAGAGTGGTTTAGAATGGGGTTGAGAGTGATTTAGAATGGGGTTGAGAATGGTTTAGAATGTGGATGAGAATGGTTTAGAATGTGGTTGAGAGTGGTTTAGAATGTGGTTGAGAGTGGTTTAGAAAGTGGTTGAGAATGGTTTAGAAGGTGGTTGAGAGTGGTTTAGAATGTAATTGAAAGTGGTTTAGAATGGAGTTGAGAGGTTTAGAATGGAGTTGAGAGTAGTGTAGAATGGAGTTGAGAGTGGTTTAGAATGGATTTGAGAGTGGTTTAGAATGGAGTTGAAAATGGAGTTGAGAGTGGTTTAGCATGGAGTTTAGAGTGGTTTAGAATAGGGTTGAGAATGGTTTAGAATGTGGATGAGAGTGGTTTAGAATGGAGTTGAGAGCGGTTTAGATTGGAGTTGAGATTGGTTTAGAATGGGGTTGAGAGTGGTTTAGAATGGGGTTGAGAGTGGTTTAGAAAGGGGTTGAGAGTGGTTTTGAAAGGGGTTGAGAGTGGTTTAGAAAGGAGTTGAGAGAGGTGTTTAGAATGGAGTTGAGAGTAGTTTAGAATGGAGTTGAGAGGTTTAGAAAGGAGTTGAGAGTAGTGTAGAATGGATTTGAGAGTGGTTTAGAATGGAGTTGAAAATGGAGTTGAGAGTGGTTTAGAATGGGGTTGAGAGTGGTTTAGAATGGGGTTGAGAGTGGTTTAGAAAGGGGTTGAGAGTGGTTTAGAAGGGGTTGAGAGTGGTTTAGAAAGGAGTTGAGAGAGGTGTTTAGAATGGAGTTGAGAGTAGTTTAGAATGGAGTTGAGAGGTTTAGAAAGGAGTTGAGAGTAGTGTAGAATGGATTTGAGAGTGGTTTAGAATGGAGTTGAAAATGGAGTTGAGAGTGGTTTAGAATGGGGTTGAGAATGGTTTAGAATGTGGATGAGAGTGGTTTAGAATGTGGTTGAGAGTGGTTTAGAATGTGGTTGAGAGTGGTTTAGAATAGAGTTGAGAGTGGTTTAGAATGTGGTTGAGAGTGGTTTAGAATGGGGTTGAGAGTGGTTTAGAAAGGGGTTGAGAGTGGTTTAGAAAGGGGTTGAGAGTGGTTTAGAAAGGAGTTGAGAGAGGTGTTTAGAATGGAGTTGAGAGTAGTTTAGAATGGAGTTGAGAGGTTTAGAAAGGAGTTGAGAGTAGTGTAGAATGGATTTGAGAGTGGTTTAGAATGGAGTTGAAAATTGAGTTGAGAGTGGTTTAGAATGGGGTTGAGAGTGGTTTAGAATGGAGTTGAGAGCGGTTTAGATTGGAGTTGAGAGTGGTTTAGAATGGAGTTGAGAGTGGTTTAGAATGGGGTTGAGAGTGGTTTAGAAAGGAGTTGAGAGAGGTGTTTAGAATGGAGTTGAGCGTCATTTAGAATGGAATTGAGAGAGGTGTTTAGAATGGAGTTGAGAGTGGATTAGAATGTGGTTGAGAGTGGTTTAGAATGTGGTTGAGAGTGGTTTAGAATGTGGTTGAGAGTGGTTTAGAATGGAGTTGAGAGCGGTTTAGATTGGAGTTGAGAGTGGTTTAGAAAGGGGTTGAGAGTGGTTTAGAAAGGAGTTGAGAGAGGTGTTTAGAATGGAGTTGAGAGTGGTTTAGAATGGAGTTGAGAGGTTTAGAATGGAGTTGAGAGTAGTGTAGAATGGAGTTGAGAGTGGTTTAGAATGGATTTGAGAGTGGTTTAGAAAGGAGTTGAAAATGGAGTTGAGAGTGGTTTAGCATGGAGTTTAGAGTGGTTTAGAATAGGGTTGAGAATGGTTTAGAATGTGGATGAGAGTGGTTTAGAATGGAGTTGAGAGCGGTTTAGATTGGAGTTGAGATTGGTTTAGAATGGGGTTGAGAGTGGTTTAGAATGGGGTTGAGAGTGGTTTAGAAAGGGGTTGAGAGTGGTTTTGAAAGGAGTTGAGAGAGGTGTTATGGAGTTGAGAGGTTTAGAAAGGAGTTGAGAGTAGTGTAGAATGGATTTGAGAGTGGTTTAGAATGGAGTTGAAAATGGAGTTGAGAGTGGTTTAGAATGGGGTTGAGAATGGTTTAGAATGTGGATGAGAGTGGTTTAGAATGTGGTTGAGAGTGGTTTAGAATGTGGTTGAGAGTGGTTTAGAATGGAGTTGAGAGTGGTTTAGAATGGGATTTGAGAGGTGGTTTAGAATGGAGTTGAAAATGGAGTTGAGAGTGGTTTTAGAATGGGGTTGAGAGTGGTTTAGAATGGGGTGAGAGTGGTTTAGAAAGGGGTTGAGAGTGGTTTAGAAAGGGGTTGAGAGTGGTTTAGAAAGGAGTTGAGAGAGGTGTTTAGAATGGAGTTGAGAGTAGTTTAGAATGGAGTTGAGAGGTTTAGAAAGGAGTTGAGAGTAGTGTAGAATGGATTTGAGAGTGGTTTAGAATGGAGTTGAAAATGGAGTTGAGAGTGGTTTAGAATGGGGTTGAGATGGTTTAGAATGTGGATGAGAGTGGTTTAGAATGTGGTTGAGAGTGGTTTAGAATGTGGTTGAGAGTGGTTTAGAATAGAGTTGAGAGTGGTTTAGAATGTGGTTGAGAGTGGTTTAGAATGGGGTTGAGAGTGGTTTAGAAAGGGGTTGAGAGTGGTTTAGAAAGGGGTTGAGAGTGGTTTAGAAAGGAGTTGAGAGAGGTGTTTAGAATGGAGTTGAGAGTAGTTTAGAATGGAGTTGAGAGGTTTAGAAAGGAGTTGAGAGTAGTGTAGAATGGATTTGAGAGTGGTTTAGAATGGAGTTGAAAATTGAGTTGAGAGTGGTTTAGAATGGGGTTGAGAGTGGTTTAGAATGGAGTTGAGAGCGGTTTTAGATTGGAGTTGAGAGTGGTTTAGAATGGGGTTGAGAGTGGTTTAGAAAGGGGTTGAGAGTGGTTTTAGAAAGGAGTTGAGAGAGGTGTTTAGAATGGAGTTGAGCGTCATTTAGAATGGAATTGAGAGAGGTGTTTAGAATGGAGTTGAGAGTGGATTAGAATGTGGTTGAGAGTGGTTTAGAATGTGGTTGAGAGTGGTTTAGAATGTGGTTGAGAGTGGTTTAGAATGGAGTTGAGAGCGGTTTAGATTGGAGTTGAGAGCGGTTTAGAATGGGGTTGAGAGTGGTTTAGAAAGGGGTTGAGAGTGGTTTAGAAAGGAGTTGAGAGAGGTGTTTAGAATGGAGTTGAGAGTGGTTTAGAATGGAGTTGAGAGGTTTAGAATGGAGTTGAGAGTAGTGTAGAATGGAGTTGAGAGTGGTTTAGAATGGATTTGAGAGTGGTTTAGAAAGGAGTTGAAAATGGAGTTGAGAGTGGTTTAGCATGGAGTTTAGAGTGGTTTAGAATAGGGTTGAGAATGGTTTAGAATGTGGATGAGAGTGGTTTAGAATGGAGTTGAGAGCGGTTTAGATTGGAGTTGAGATTGGTTTAGAATGGGGTTGAGAGTGGTTTAGAATGGGGTTGAGAGTGGTTTAGAAAGGGGTTGAGAGTGGTTTAGAAAGGGGTTGAGAGTGGTTTAGAAAGGAGTTGAGAGAGGTGTTTAGAATGGAGTTGAGAGTAGTTTAGAATGGAGTTGAGAGGTTTAGAAAGGAGTTGAGAGTAGTGTAGAATGGATTTGAGAGTGGTTTAGAATGGAGTTGAAAATGGAGTTGAGAGTGGTTTAGAATGGGGTTGAGAATGGTTTAGAATGTGGATGAGAGTGGTTTAGAATGTGGTTGAGAGTGGTTTAGAATGTGGTTGAGAGTGGTTTAGAAATGGAGTTGAGAGTGGTTTAGAATGGATTTGAGAGTGGTTTAGAATGGAGTTGAAAATGGAGTTGAGAGTGGTTTAGCATGGAGTTTAGAGTGGTTTAGAATAGGGTTGAGAATGGTTTAGAATGTGGATGAGAGTGGTTTAGAATGGAGTTGAGAGCGGTTTAGATTGGAGTTGAGAGTGGTTTAGAATGGGGTTTGAGAGTGGTTTAGAAAGGGGTTGAGAGTGGTTTAGAAAGGGGTTGAGAGTGGTTTAGAAAGGGGTTGAGAGTGGTTTAGAAAGGAGTTGAGAGAGGTGTTTAGAATGGAGTTGAGAGTGTTTAGAATGGAGTTGAGAGCGGTTTAGATTGGAGTTGAGAGCGGTTTAGAATGGGGGTTGAGAGTGGTTAGAAAGGGGTTGAGAGTGGTTTAGAAAGGAGTTGAGAGAGGTGTTTAGAATGGAGTTGAGAGTGGTTTAGAATGGAGTTGAGAGGTTTAGAATGGAGTTGAGAGTAGTGTAGAATGGAGTTGAGAGTGGTTTAGAATGGATTTGAGTGGTTTAGAATGGAGTTTGAAAATGGAGTTGAGTGGTTTAGCATGGAGTTTAGAGTGGTTTAGAATGGGGTTGAGAATGGTTTAGAATGTGGATGAGAGTGGTTTAGAATGAAGTTGAGAGCGGTTTAGATTGGAGTTGAGAGTGGTTTAGAATGGGGTTGAGAGTGGTTTAGAAAGGGGTTGAGAGTGGTTTAGAAAGGAGTTGAGAGAGGTGTTTATAATGGAGTTGAGAGTGGTTTAGAAAGGAGTTGAGAGGTTTAGAAAGGAGTTGAGAGTAGTGTAGAATGGATTTGAGAGTGGTTTAGAATGGAGTTGAAAATGGAGTTGAGAGTGGTTTAGCATGGAGTTTAAAGTGGTTTAGAATGGGGTTGAGAATGGTTTAGAATGTGGATGAGAGTGGTTTAGAATGTGGTTGAGAGTGGTTTAGAATGTGGTTGAGAGCGGTTTTAGAATAGAGTTGAGAGCGGTTTAGATTGGAGTTGAGAGGTGTTTAGAAAGGAGTTGAGAGTAGTGTAGAATGGAGTTGAGAGTGGTTTAGAATGGGGTTGAGAGTGATTTAGAATGGGGTTGAGAATGGTTTAGAATGTGGATGAGAATGGTTTTAGAATGTGGTTGAGAGTGGTTTAGAATGTGGTTGAGAGTGGTTTAGAAAGTGGTTGAGAATGGTTTAGAAGGTGGTTGAGAGTGGTTTTAGAATGTAATTGAAAGTGGTTTAGAATGGAGTTGAGAGGTTTAGAATGGAGTTGAGAGTAGTGTAGAATGGAGTTGAGAGTGGTTTTAGAATGGATTTGAGAGTGGTTTAGAATGGAGTTGAAAATGGAGTTGAGAGTGGTTTAGCATGGAGTTTAGAGTGGTTTAGAATAGGGTTGAGAATGGTTTAGAATGTGGATGAGAGTGGTTTAGAATGGAGTTGAGAGCGGTTTAGATTGGAGTTGAGATTGGTTTAGAATGGGGTTGAGAGTGGTTTAGAATGGGGTTGAGAGTGGTTTAGAAAGGGGTTGAGAGTGGTTTTGAAAGGGGTTGAGAGTGGTTTAGAAAGGAGTTGAGAGAGGTGTTTAGAATGGAGTTGAGAGTAGTTTAGAATGGAGTTGAGAGGTTTAGAAAGGAGTTGAGAGTAGTGTAGAATGGATTTGAGAGTGGTTTAGAATGGAGTTGAAAATGGAGTTGAGAGTGGTTTAGAATGGGGTTGAGAGTGGTTTAGAATGGGGTTGAGAGTGGTTTAGAAAGGGGTTGAGAGTGGTTTAGAAAGGGGTTGAGAGTGGTTTAGAAAGGAGTTGAGAGAGGTGTTTAGAAATGGAGTTGAGAGTAGTTTAGAATGGAGTTGAGAGGTTTAGAAAGGAGTTGAGAGTAGTGTAGAATGGATTTGAGAGTGGTTTAGAATGGAGTTGAAAATGGAGTTGAGAGTGGTTTAGAATGGGGTTGAGAATGGTTTAGAATGTGGATGAGAGTGGTTTAGAATGTGGTTGAGAGTGGTTTAGAATGTGGTTGAGAGTGGTTTAGAATAGAGTTGAGAGTGGTTTAGAATGTGGTTGAGAGTGGTTTAGAATGGGGTTGAGAGTGGTTTAGAAAAGGGGTTGAGAGTGGTTTAGAAAGGGGTTGAGAGTGGTTTAGAAAGGAGTTGAGAGAGGTGTTTAGAATGGAGTTGAGAGTAGTTTAGAATGGAGTTGAGAGGTTTAGAAAGGAGTTGAGAGTAGTGTAGAATGGATTTGAGAGTGGTTTAGAATGGAGTTGAAAAATGAGTTGAGAGTGGTTTAGAATGGGGTTGAGAGTGGTTTAGAATGGAGTTGAGAGCGGTTTAGATTGGAGTTGAGAGTGGTTTAGAATGGGGTTGAGAGTGGTTTAGAAAGGGGTTTGAGAGTGGTTTAGAAAGGAGTTGAGAGAGGTGTTTAGAATGGAGTTGAGCGTCATTTAGAATGGAATTGAGAGAGGTGTTTAGAATGGAGTTGAGAGTGGATTAGAATGTGGTTGAGAGTGGTTTAGAATGTGGTTGAGAGTGGTTTAGAATGTGGTTGAGAGTGGTTTAGAATGGAGTTGAGAGCGGTTTAGATTGGAGTTGAGAGCGGTTTAGAATGGGGTTGAGAGTGGTTTAGAAAGGGGTTGAGAGTGGTTTAGAAAGGAGTTGAGAGAGGTGTTTAGAATGGAGTTGAGAGTGAATAAAAAAAATAAAAAAAAATAAAAAAAAATAAAAGAGTGGTTTAGAATGGAGTTGAGAGGTTTAGAATGGAGTTGAGAGTAGTGTAGAATGGAGTTGAGAGTGGTTTTAGAATGGATTTGAGAGTGGTTTAGAAAGGAGTTGAAAATGGAGTTGAGAGTGGTTTAGCATGGAGTTTAGAGTGGTTTAGAATAGGGTTGAGAATGGTTTAGAATGTGGATGAGAGTGGTTTAGAATGGAGTTGAGAGCGGTTTAGATTGGAGTTGAGATTGGTTTAGAATGGGGTTGAGAGTGGTTTAGAATGGGGTTGAGAGTGGTTAGAAAGGGGTTGAGAGTGGTTTTGAAAGGGGTTGAGAGTGGTTTAGAAAGGAGTTGAGAGAGGTGTTTAGAATGGAGTTGAGAGTAGTTTAGAATGGAGTTGAGAGGTTTAGAAAGGAGTTGAGAGTAGTGTAGAATGGATTTGAGAGTGGTTTAGAATGGAGTTGAAAAATGGAGTTGAGAGTGGTTTAGAATGGGGTTGAGAATGGTTTAGAATGTGGATGAGAGTGGTTTAGAATGTGGTTGAGAGTGGTTTAGAATGTGGTTGAGAGTGGTTTAGAATGGAGTTGAGAGTGGTTTAGAATGGATTTGAGAGTGGTTTAGAATGGAGTTGAAAATGGAGTTGAGAGTGGTTTAGAATGGGGTTGAGAGTGGTTTAGGAATGGGGTTGAGAGTGGTTTAGAAAGGGGTTGAGAGTGGTTTAGAAAGGGGTTGAGAGTGGTTTAGAAAGGAGTTGAGAGAGGTGTTTAGAATGGAGTTGAGAGTAGTTTAGAATGGAGTTGAGAGGTTTAGAAAGGAGTTGAGAGTAGTGTAGAATGGATTTGAGAGTGGTTTAGAATGGAGTTGAAAATGGAGTTGAGAGTGGTTTAGAATGGGGTTGAGAATGGTTTAGAATGTGGATGAGAGTGGTTTAGAATGTGGTTGAGAGTGGTTTAGAATGTGGTTGAGAGTGGTTTAGAATAGAGTTGAGAGTGGTTTAGAATGTGGTTGAGAGTGGTTTAGAATGGGGTTGAGAGTGGTTTTAGAAAGGGGTTGAGAGTGGTTTAGAAAGGGGTTGAGAGTGGTTTAGAAAGGAGTTGAGAGAGGTGTTTAGAATGGAGTTGAGAGTAGTTTAGAATGGAGTTGAGAGGTTTAGAAAGGAGTTGAGAGTAGTGTAGAATGGATTTGAGAGTGGTTTAGAATGGAGTTGAAAATTGAGTTGAGAGTGGTTTAGAATGGGGTTGAGAGTGGTTTAGAATGGAGTTGAGAGCGGTTTAGATTGGAGTTGAGAGTGGTTTAGGAATGGGGTTGAGAGTGGTTTAGAAGGGGTTGAGAGTGGTTTAGAAAGGAGTTGAGAGAGGTGTTTAGAATGGAGTTGAGCGTCATTTAGAATG
This sequence comes from Coregonus lavaretus, assembly GCF_964263955.1. Lineage (NCBI taxonomy): Eukaryota > Metazoa > Chordata > Actinopteri > Salmoniformes > Salmonidae > Coregonus > Coregonus lavaretus. Next base: position 42,182 of record NW_028161356.1, read on the forward strand.
GAATTGAGAGAGGTGTTTAGAATGGAGTTGAGAGTGGATTAGAATGTGGTTGAGAGTGGTTTAGAATGTGGTTGAGAGTGGTTTAGAATGTGGTTGAGAGTGGTTAGAATGGAGTTGAGAGCGGTTTAGATTGGAGTTGAGAGCGGTTTAGAATGGGGTTGAGAGTGGTTTAGAAAGGGGTTGAGAGTGGTTTAGAAAGGAGTTGAGAGAGGTGTTTAGAATGGAGTTGAGAGTGGTTTAGAATGGAGTTGAGAGGTTTAGAATGGAGTTGAGAGTAGTGTAGAATGGAGTTGAGAGTGGTTTAGAAATGGATTTGAGAGTGGTTTAGAAAGGAGTTGAAAATGGAGTTGAGAGTGGTTTAGCATGGAGTTTAGAGTGGTTTAGAATAGGGTTGAGAATGGTTTAGAATGTGGATGAGAGTGGTTTAGAATGGAGTTGAGAGCGGTTTAGATTGGAGTTGAGATTGGTTTAGAATGGGGTTGAGAGTGGTTTAGAATGGGGGTTGAGAGTGGTTTAGAAAGGGGTTGAGAGTGGTTTAGAAAGGGGTTGAGAGTGGTTTTAGAAAGGAGTTGAGAGAGGTGTTTAGAATGGAGTTGAGAGTAGTTTAGAATGGAGTTGAGAGGTTTAGAAAGGAGTTGAGAGTAGTGTAGAATGGATTTGAGAGTGGTTTAGAAATGGAGTGAAAATGAGTTGAGAGTGGTTTAGAATGGGGTTGAGAATGGTTTAGAATGTGGATGAGGAGTGGTTTAGAATGTGGTTGAGAGTGGTTTAGAATGTGGTTGAGAGTGGTTTAGAATGGAGTTGAGAGTGGTTTAGAATGGATTTGAGAGTGGTTTAGAATGGAGTTGAAAATGGAGTTGAGAGTGGTTTAGCATGGAGTTTAGAGTGGTTTAGAATAGGGTTGAGAGTGGTTTAGAAAGGGGTTGAGAGTGGTTTAGAAAGGGGTTGAGAGTGGTTTAGAAAGGGGGTTGAGAGTGGTTTAGAAAGGAGTTGAGAGAGGTGTTTAGAATGGAGTTGAGAGTGGTTTAGAATGGAGTTGAGAGCGGTTTAGATTGGAGTTGAGAGCGGTTTAGAATGGGGTTGAGAGTGGTTTTAGAAAGGGGTTGAGAGTGGTTTAGAAAGGAGTTGAGAGAGGTGTTTAGAATGGAGTTGAGAGTGGTTTAGAATGGAGTTGAGAGGTTTAGAATGGAGTTGAGAGTAGTGTAGAATGGAGTTGAGAGTGGTTTAGAATGGATTTGAGTGGTTTAGAATGGAGTTGAAAATGGAGTTGAGTGGTTTAGCATGGAGTTTAGAGTGGTTTAGAATGGGGTTGAGAATGGTTTAGAATGTGGATGAGAGTGGTTTAGAATGAAGTTGAGAGCGGTTTAGATTGGAGTTGAGAGTGGTTTAGAATGGGGTTGAGAGTGGTTTAGAAAGGGGTTGAGAGTGGTTTAGAAAGGAGTTGAGAGAGGTGTTTATAATGGAGTTGAGAGTGGTTTAGAAAGGAGTTGAGAGGTTTAGAAAGGAGTTGAGAGTAGTGTAGAATGGATTTGAGAGTGGTTTAGAATGGAGTTGAAAATGGAGTTGAGAGTGGTTTAGCATGGAGTTTAAAGTGGTTTAGAATGGGGTTGAGAATGGTTTAGAATGTGGATGAGAGTGGTTTAGAATGTGGTTGAGAGCGGTTTAGAATAGAGTTGAGAGCGGTTTAGATTGGAGTTGAGAGTGGTTTAGAATGGGGTTGAGAGTGTTTAGAAAGGGGTTGAGAGTGGTTTAGAAAGGAGTTGAGAGAGGTGTTTAGAATGGAGTTGAGAGTGGTTTAGAATGGAGTTGAGAGGTGTTTAGGAAAGGAGTTGAGAGTAGTGTAGAATGGAGTTGAGAGTGGTTTAGAATGGGGTTGAGAGTGATTTAGAATGGGGTTGAGAATGGTTTAGAATGTGGATGAGAATGGTTTAGAATGTGGTTGAGAGTGGTTTAGAATGTAGTTGAGAGTGGTTTAGAATGTGGTTGAGAATGGTTTAGAAGGTGGTTGAGAGTGGTTTAGAATGTAATTGAAAGTGGTTTAGAAAGGAGTTGACAGTGGTTTGGAATGGAGTTGAGAGCGGTTTAGAATGGGGTTGAGAGTGGTTTAGAAAGGGGTTGAGAGTGGTTTAGAAAGGAGTTGAGAGAGGTGTTTAGAATGGAGTTGAGAGTGGTTTAGAATGGAGTTGAGAGGTTTAGAATGGAGTTGAGAGCAGTGTAGAATGGAGTTGAGAGTGGTTTAGAATGGATTTGAGAGTGGTTTAGAATGGAGTTTGAAAATGGAGTTGAGAGTGGTTTAGCATGGAGTTTAGAGTGGTTTAGAATAGGGTTGAGAATGGTTTAGAATGTGGATGAGAGTGGTTTAGAATGGAGTTGAGAGCGGTTTAGATTGGAGTTGAGATTGGTTTAGAATGGGGTTGAGAGTGGTTTAGAATGGGGTTGAGAGTGGTTTAGAAAGGGGTTGAGAGTGGTTAGAAAGGGGTTGAGAGTGGTTTAGAAAGGAGTTGAGAGAGGTGTTTAGAATGGAGTTGAGAGTAGTTTAGAATGGAGTTGAGAGGTTTAGAAAGGAGTTGAGAGTAGTGTAGAATGGATTTGAGAGTGGTTTAGAATGGAGTGAAAATGGAGTTGAGAGTGGTTTAGAATGGGGTTGGTTGAGAATGGTTTAGAATGTGGTTGAGAGTGGTTTAGAATGTGGTTGAGAGTGGTTTAGAATAGAGTTGAGAGTGGTTTAGAATGTGGTTGAGAGTGGTTTAGAATGTGGTTGAGAGTGGTTTAGAATGGAGTTGAGAGTGGTTTAGAATGGATTTGAGAGTGGTTTAGAATGGAGTTGAAAATGGAGTTGAGAGTGGTTTAGCATGGAGTTTAGAGTGGTTTAGAATAGGGTTGAGAATGGTTTAGAATGTGGATGAGAGTGGTTTAGAATGGAGTTGAGAGCGGTTTAGATTGGAGTTGAGAGTGGTTTAGAATGGGGTTGAGAGTGGTTTAGAAAGGGGTTGAGAGTGGTTTAGAAAGGGGTTGAGAGTGGTTTAGAAAGGGGTTGAGAGTGGTTTAGAAAGGAGTTGAGAGAGGTGTTTAGAATGGAGTTGAGAGTAGTTTAGAATGGAGTTGAGAGGTTTAGAAAGGAGTTGAGAGTAGTGTAGAATGGATTTGAGAGTGGTTTAGAATGGAGTTGAAAATGGAGTTGAGAGTGGTTTAGAATGGGGTTGAGAATGGTTTAGAATGTGGATGAGAGTGGTTTAGAATGTGGTTGAGAGTGGTTTAGAATGTGGTTGAGAGTGGTTTAGAATAGAGTTGAGAGTGGTTTAGAATGTGGTTGAGAGTGGTTTAGAATGTGGTTGAGAGTGGTTTAGAATGGAGTTGAGAGCGGTTTAGATTGGAGTTGAGAGTTGTTTAGAATGGGGTTGAGAGTGGTTTAGAAAGGGGTTGAGAGTGGTTTAGAAAGGAGTTGAGAGAGGTGTTTAGAATGGAGTTGAGAGTGGTTTAGAATGGAGTTGAGAGGTTTAGAATGGAGTTGAGAGTAGTGTAGAATGGAGTTGAGAGTGGTTTAGAATGGATTTGAGTGGTTTAGAATGGAGTTGAAATGGAGTTGAGTGGTTTAGCATGGAGTTTAGAGTGGTTTAGAATGGGGTTGAGAATGGTTTAGAATGTGGATGAGAGTGGTTTAGAATGAAGTTGAGAGCGGTTTAGATTGGAGTTGAGAGTGGTTTAGAATGGGGTTGAGAGTGGTTTAGAAGGGGTTGAGAGTGGTTTAGAAAGGAGTTGAGAGTGGTGTTTATAATGGAGTTGAGAGTGGTTTAGAAGGAGTTGAGAGATTTAGAAAGGAGTTGAGAGTAGTGTAGAATGGATTTGAGAGTGGTTTAGAATGGAGTTGAAAATGGAGTTGAGAGTGGTTTAGCATGGAGTTTAAAGTGGTTTAGAATGGGGTTGAGAATGGTTTAGAATGTGGATGAGAGTGGTTTAGAATGTGGTTGAGAGCGGTTTAGAATGTGGTTGAGAGTGGTTTATAATAGAGTTGAGAGTGGTTTAGAATGTGGTTGAGAGTGGTTTAGAATGTGGTTGAGAGTGGTTTAGAATGGAGTTGAGAGCGGTTTAGATTGGAGTTGAGAGTGGTTTAGAATGGAGTTGAGAGTGGTTTAGAAAGGGGTTGAGAGTGGTTTAGAAGGAGTTGAGAGAGGTGTTTAGAATGGAGTTGAGAGTGGTTTAGAATGGAGTTGAGAGTAGTGTAGAATGGAGTTGAGAGTGGTTTAGAATGGGGTTGAGAGTGATTTAGAATGGGGTTGAGAATGGTTTAGAATGTGGATGAGAATGGTTTAGAATGTGGTTGAGAGTGGTTTAGAATGTGGTTGAGAGTGGTTTAGAATGTGGTTGAGAATGGTTTAGAAGGTGGTTGAGAGTGGTTTAGAATGTAATTGAAAGTGGTTTAGAAAGGAGTTGACAGTGGTTTAGAATGGAGTTGAGCGTCATTTAGAATGGAATTGAGAGAGGTGTTTAGAATGGAGTTGAGAGTGGATTAGAATGTGGTTGAGAGTGGTTTAGAATGTGGTTGAGAGTGGTTTAGAATGGGGTTGAGAGTGGTTTAGAAAGGGGTTGAGAGTGGTTTAGAAAGGAGTTGAGAGAGGTGTTTAGAATGGAGTTGAGAGTGGTTTAGAATGGAGTTGAGAGGTTTAGAATGGAGTTGAGAGTAGTGTAGAATGGAGTTGAAAATGGAGTTGAGAGTGGTTTAGCATGGAGTTTAGAGTGGTTTAGAATAGGGTTGAGAATGGTTTAGAATGTGGATGAGAGTGGTTTAGAATGTGGTTGAGAGCGGTTTAGAATGTGGTTGAGAGTGGTTTAGAATAGAGTTGAGAGTGGTTTAGAATGTGGTTGAGAGTGGTTTAGAATGTGGTTGAGAGTGGTTTAGAATGGAGTTGAGAGCGGTTTAGAATGTGGTTGAGAGTGGTTTAGAATGTGGTTGAGAATGGTTTAGAAGGTGGTTGAGAGTGGTTTAGAATGTAATTGAAAGTGGTTTAGAAAGGAGTTGACAGTGGTTTAGAATGGAGTTGAGCGTCATTTAGAATGGAATTGAGAGAGGTGTTTAGAATGGAGTTGAGAGTGGATTAGAATGTGGTTGAGAGTGGTTTAGAATGTGGTTGAGAGTGGTTTAGAATGGGGTTGAGAGTGGTTTAGAAAGGGGTTGAGAGTGGTTTAGAAAGGAGTTGAGAGAGGTGTTTAGAATGGAGTTGAGAGTGGTTTAGAATGGAGTTGAGAGGTTTAGAATGGAGTTGAGAGTAGTGTAGAATGGAGTTGAAAATGGAGTTGAGAGTGGTTTAGCATGGAGTTTAGAGTGGTTTAGAATAGGGTTGAGAATGGTTTAGAATGTGGATGAGAGTGGTTTAGAATGTGGTTGAGAGCGGTTTAGAATGTGGTTGAGAATGGTTTAGAAGGTGGTTGAGAGTGGTTTAGAATGTAATTGAAAGTGGTTTAGAAAGGAGTTGACAGTGGTTTAGAATGGAGTTGAGCGTCATTTAGAATGGAATTGAGAGAGGTGTTTAGAATGGAGTTGAGAGTGGATTAGAATGTGGTTGAGAGTGGTTTAGAATGTGGTTGAGAGTGGTTTAGAATGGGGTTGAGAGTGGTTTAGAAAGGGGTTGAGAGTGGTTTAGAAAGGAGTTGAGAGAGGTGTTTAGAATGGAGTTGAGAGTGGTTTAGAATGGAGTTGAGAGGTTTAGAATGGAGTTGAGAGTAGTGTAGAATGGAGTTGAAAATGGAGTTGAGAGTGGTTTAGCATGGAGTTTAGAGTGGTTTAGAATAGGGTTGAGAATGGTTTAGAATGTGGATGAGAGTGGTTTAGAATGTGGTTGAGAGCGGTTTAGAATGTGGTTGAGAGTGGTTTAGAATAGAGTTGAGAGTGGTTTAGAATGTGGTTGAGAGTGGTTTAGAATGTGGTTGAGAGTGGTTTAGAATGGAGTTGAGAGCGGTTTAGATTGGAGTTGAGAGTGGTTTAGAATGGAGTTGAGAGTGGTTTAGAAAGGGGTTGAGAGTGGTTTAGAAAGGAGTTGAGAGAGGTGTTTAGAATGGAGTTGAGAGTGGTTTAGAATGGAGTTGAGAGTAGTGTAGAATGGAGTTGAGAGTGGTTTAGAATGGGGTTGAGAGTGATTTTAGAATGGGGTTGAGAATGGTTTAGAATGTGGATGAGAATGGTTTAGAATGTGGTTGAGAGTGGTTTAGAATGTGGTTGAGAGTGGTTTAGAATGTGGTTGAGAATGGTTTAGAAGGTGGTTGAGAGTGGTTTAGAATGTAATTGAAAGTGGTTTAGAAAGGAGTTGACAGTGGTTTAGAATGGAGTTGAGCGTCATTTAGAATGGAATTGAGAGAGGTGTTTAGAATGGAGTTGAGAGTGGATTAGAATGTGGTTGAGAGTGGTTTAGAATGTGGTTGAGAGTGGTTTAGAATGTGGTTGAGAGTGGTTTAGAATGGAGTTGAGAGCGGTTTAGATTGGAGTTGAGAGCGGTTTACAATGGGGTTGAGAGTGGTTTAGAAAGGGGTTGAGAGTGGTTTAGAAAGGAGTTGAGAGAGGTGTTTAGAATGGAGTTGAGAGTGGTTTAGAATGTGGTTGAGAATGGTTTAGAAGGTGGTTGAGAGTGGTTTAGAATGTAATTGAAAGTGGTTTAGAAAGGAGTTGACAGTGGTTTAGAATGGAGTTGAGAGCGGTTTAGAATGGGGTTGAGAGTGGTTTAGAAAGGGGTTGAGAGTGGTTTAGAAAGGAGTTGAGAGAGGTGTTTAGAATGGAGTTGAGAGTGGTTTAGAATGGAGTTGAGAGGTTTAGAATGGAGTTGAGAGTAGTGTAGAATGGAGTTGAGAGTGGTTTAGAATGGATTTGAGAGTGGTTTAGAATGGAGTTGAAAATGGAGTTGAGAGTGGTTTAGCATGGAGTTTAGAGTGGTTTAGAATAGGGTTGAGAATGGTTTAGAATGTGGATGAGAGTGGTTTAGAATGGAGTTGAGAGCGGTTTAGATTGGAGTTGAGATTGGTTTAGAATGGGGTTGAGAGTGGTTTAGAATGGGGTTGAGAGTGGTTTAGAAAGGGGTTGAGAGTGGTTTAGAAAGGGGTTGAGAGTGGTTTAGAAAGGAGTTGAGAGAGGTGTTTAGAATGGAGTTGAGAGTAGTTTAGAATGGAGTTGAGAGGTTTAGAAAGGAGTTGAGAGTAGTGTAGAATGGATTTGAGAGTGGTTTAGAATGGAGTTGAAAATGGAGTTGAGAGTGGTTTAGAATGGGGTTGAGAATGGTTTAGAATGTGGTTGAGAGTGGTTTAGAATGTGGTTGAGAGTGGTTTAGAATAGAGTTGAGAGTGGTTTAGAATGTGGTTGAGAGTGGTTTAGAATGTGGTTGAGAGTGGTTTAGAATGGAGTTGAGAGTGGTTTAGAATGGATTTGAGAGTGGTTTAGAATGGAGTTGAAAATGGAGTTGAGAGTGGTTTAGCATGGAGTTTAGAGTGGTTTAGAATAGGGTTGAGAATGGTTTAGAATGTGGATGAGAGTGGTTTAGAATGGAGTTGAGAGCGGTTTAGATTGGAGTTGAGAGTGGTTTAGAATGGGGTTGAGAGTGGTTTAGAAAGGGGTTGAGAGTGGTTTAGAAAGGGGTTGAGAGTGGTTTAGAAAGGGGTTGAGAGTGGTTTAGAAAGGAGTTAAGAGAGGTGTTTAGAATGGAGTTGAGAGTAGTTTAGAATGGAGTTGAGAGGTTTAGAAAGGAGTTGAGAGTAGTGTAGAATGGATTTGAGAGTGGTTTAGAATGGAGTTGAAAATGGAGTTGAGAGTGGTTTAGAATGGGGTTGAGAATGGTTTAGAATGTGGATGAGAGTGGTTTAGAATGTGGTTGAGAGTGGTTTAGAATGTGGTTGAGAGTGGTTTAGAATAGAGTTGAGAGTGGTTTAGAATGTGGTTGAGAGTGGTTTAGAATGTGGTTGAGAGTGGTTTAGAATGGAGTTGAGAGCGGTTTAGATTGGAGTTGAGAGTTGTTTAGAATGGGGTTGAGAGTGGTTTAGAAAGGGGTTGAGAGTGGTTTAGAAAGGAGTTGAGAGAGGTGTTTAGAATGGAGTTGAGAGTGGTTTAGAATGGAGTTGAGAGGTTTAGAATGGAGTTGAGAGTAGTGTAGAATGGAGTTGAGAGTGGTTTAGAATGGATTTGAGTGGTTTAGAATGGAGTTGAAAATGGAGTTGAGTGGTTTAGCATGGAGTTTAGAGTGGTTTAGAATGGGGTTGAGAATGGTTTAGAATGTGGATGAGAGTGGTTTAGAATGAAGTTGAGAGCGGTTTAGATTGGAGTTGAGAGTGGTTTAGAATGGGGTTGAGAGTGGTTTAGAAAGGGGTTGAGAGTGGTTTAGAAAGGAGTTGAGAGTGGTGTTTATAATGGAGTTGAGAGTGGTTTAGAAAGGAGTTGAGAGGTTTAGAAAGGAGTTGAGAGTAGTGTAGAATGGATTTGAGAGTGGTTTAGAATGGAGTTGAAAATGGAGTTGAGAGTGGTTTAGCATGGAGTTTAAAGTGGTTTAGAATGGGGTTGAGAATGGTTTAGAATGTGGATGAGAGTGGTTTAGAATGTGGTTGAGAGCGGTTTAGAATGTGGTTGAGAGTGGTTTAGAATAGAGTTGAGAGTGGTTTAGAATGTGGTTGAGAGTGGTTTAGAATGTGGTTGAGAGTGGTTTAGAATGGAGTTGAGAGCGGTTTAGATTGGAGTTGAGAGTGGTTTAGAATGGAGTTGAGAGTGGTTTAGAAAGGGGTTGAGAGTGGTTTAGAAAGGAGTTGAGAGAGGTGTTTAGAATGGAGTTGAGAGTGGTTTAGAATGGAGTTGAGAGTAGTGTAGAATGGAGTTGAGAGTGGTTTAGAATGGGGTTGAGAGTGATTTAGAATGGGGTTGAGAATGGTTTAGAATGTGGATGAGAATGGTTTAGAATGTGGTTGAGAGTGGTTTAGAATGTGGTTGAGAGTGGTTTAGAATGTGGTTGAGAATGGTTTAGAAGGTGGTTGAGAGTGGTTTAGAATGTAATTGAAAGTGGTTTAGAAAGGAGTTGACAGTGGTTTAGAATGGAGTTGAGCGTCATTTAGAATGGAATTGAGAGAGGTGTTTAGAATGGAGTTGAGAGTGGATTAGAATGTGGTTGAGAGTGGTTTAGAATATGGTTGAGAGTGGTTTAGAATGTGGTTGAGAGTGGTTTAGAATGGAGTTGAGAGCGGTTTAGATTGGAGTTGAGAGCGGTTTAGAATGGGGTTGAGAGTGGTTTAGAAAGGGGTTGAGAGTGGTTTAGAAAGGAGTTGAGAGAGGTGTTTAGAATGGAGTTGAGAGTGGTTTAGAATGGAGTTGAGAGGTTTAGAATGGAGTTGAGAGTAGTGTAGAATGGAGTTGAAAATGGAGTTGAGAGTGGTTTAGCATGGAGTTTAGAGTGGTTTAGAATAGGGTTGAGAATGGTTTAGAATGTGGATGAGAGTGGTTTAGAATGTGGTTGAGAGCGGTTTAGAATGTGGTTGAGAGTGGTTTAGAATAGAGTTGAGAGTGGTTTAGAATGTGGTTGAGAGTGGTTTAGAATGTGGTTGAGAGTGGTTTAGAATGGAGTTGAGAGCGGTTTAGATTGGAGTTGAGAGTGGTTTAGAATGGAGTTGAGAGTGGTTTAGAAAGGGGTTGAGAGTGGTTTAGAAAGGAGTTGAGAGAGGTGTTTAGAATGGAGTTGAGAGTGGTTTAGAATGGAGTTGAGAGTAGTGTAGAATGGAGTTGAGAGTGGTTTAGAATGGGGTTGAGAGTGATTTAGAATGGGGTTGAGAATGGTTTAGAATGTGGATGAGAATGGTTTAGAATGTGGTTGAGAGTGGTTTAGAATGTGGTTGAGAGTGGTTTAGAATGTGGTTGAGAATGGTTTAGAAGGTGGTTGAGAGTGGTTTAGAATGTAATTGAAAGTGGTTTAGAAAGGAGTTGACAGTGGTTTAGAATGGAGTTGAGCGTCATTTAGAATGGAATTGAGAGAGGTGTTTAGAATGGAGTTGAGAGTGGATTAGAATGTGGTTGAGAGTGGTTTAGAATGTGGTTGAGAGTGGTTTAGAATGTGGTTGAGAGTGGTTTAGAATGGAGTTGAGAGCGGTTTAGATTGGAGTTGAGAGCGGTTTAGAATGGGGTTGAGAGTGGTTTAGAAAGGGGTTGAGAGTGGTTTAGAAAGGAGTTGAGAGAGGTGTTTAGAATGGAGTTGAGAGTGGTTTAGAATGGAGTTGAGAGGTTTAGAATGGAGTTGAGAGTAGTGTAGAATGGAGTTGAAAATGGAGTTGAGAGTGGTTTAGCATGGAGTTTAGAGTGGTTTAGAATAGGGTTGAGAATGGTTTAGAATGTGGATGAGTGTGGTTTAGAATGGAGTTGAGAGCGGTTTAGATTGGAGTTGAGATTGGTTTAGAATGGGGTTGAGAGTGGTTTAGAATGGGGTTGAGAGTGGTTTAGAAAGGGGTTGAGAGTGGTTTAGAAAGGGGTTGAGAGTGGTTTAGAAAGGAGTTGAGAGAGGTGTTTAGAATGGAGTTGAGAGTGGTTTAGAATGGAGTTGAGAGGTTTAGAATGGAGTTGAGAGTAGTGTAGAATGGAGTTGAGAGTGGTTTAGAATGGATTTGAGTGGTTTAGAATGGAGTTGAAAATGGAGTTGAGTGGTTTAGCATGGAGTTTAGAGTGGTTTAGAATGGGGTTGAGAATGGTTTAGAATGTGGATGAGAGTGGTTTAGAATGTGGTTGAGAGTGGTTTAGAATGTGGTTGAGAGTGGTTTAGAATGGAGTTGAGAGTGGTTTAGAATGGATTTGAGAGTGGTTTAGAATGGAGTTGAAAATGGAGTTGAGAGTGGTTTAGCATGGAGTTTAGAGTGGTTTAGAATAGGGTTGAGAATGGTTTAGAATGTGGATGAGAGTGGTTTAGAATGGAGTTGAGAGCGGTTTAGATTGGAGTTGAGAGTGGTTTAGAATGGGGTTGAGAGTGGTTTAGAAAGGGGTTGAGAGTGGTTTAGAAAGGGGTTGAGAGTGGTTTAGAAAGGGGTTGAGAGTGGTTTAGAAAGGAGTTGAGAGAGGTGTTTAGAATGGAGTTGAGAGTGGTTTAGAATGGAGTTGAGAGCGGTTTAGATTGGAGTTGAGAGCGGTTTAGAATGGGGTTGAGAGTGGTTTAGAAAGGGGTTGAGAGTGGTTTAGAAAGGAGTTGAGAGAGGTGTTTATAATGGAGTTGAGAGTGGTTTAGAAAGGAGTTGAGAGGTTTAGAAAGGAGTTGAGAGTAGTGTAGAATGGATTTGAGAGTGGTTTAGAATGGAGTTGAAAATGGAGTTGAGAGTGGTTTAGCATGGAGTTTAAAGTGGTTTAGAATGGGGTTGAGAATGGTTTAGAATGTGGATGAGAGTGGTTTAGAATGTGGTTGAGAGCGGTTTAGAATAGAGTTGAGAGCGGTTTAGATTGGAGTTGAGAGTGGTTTAGAATGGGGTTGAGAGTGGTTTAGAAAGGGGTTGAGAGTGGTTTAGAAAGGAGTTGAGAGAGGTGTTTAGAATGGAGTTGAGAGTGGTTTAGAATGGAGTTGAGAGGTGTTTAGAAAGGAGTTGAGAGTAGTGTAGAATGGAGTTGAGAGTGGTTTAGAATGGGGTTGAGAGTGATTTAGAATGGGGTTGAGAATGGTTTAGAATGTGGATGAGAATGGTTTAGAATGTGGTTGAGAGTGGTTTAGAATGTAGTTGAGAGTGGTTTAGAATGTGGTTGAGAATGGTTTAGAAGGTGGTTGAGAGTGGTTTAGAATGTAATTGAAAGTGGTTTAGAAAGGAGTTGACAGTGGTTTAGAATGGAGTTGAGCGTCATTTAGAATGGAATTGAGAGAGGTGTTTAGAATGGAGTTGAGAGTGGATTAGAATGTGGCTGAGAGTGGTTTAGAATGTGGTTGAGAGTGGTTTAGAATGTGGTTGAGAGTGGTTTAGAATGGAGTTGAGAGCGGTTTAGATTGGAGTTGAGAGCGGTTTAGAATGGGGTTGAGAGTGGTTTAGAAAGGGGTTGAGAGTGGTTTAGAAAGGAGTTGAGAGAGGTGTTTAGAATGGAGTTGAGAGTGGTTTAGAATGGAGTTGAGAGGTTTAGAATGGAGTTGAGAGTAGTGTAGAATGGAGTTGAGAGTGGTTTAGAATGGATTTGAGAGTGGTTTAGAATGGAGTTGAAAATGGAGTTGAGAGTGGTTTAGCATGGAGTTTAGAGTGGTTTAGAATAGGGTTGAGAATGGTTTAGAATGTGGATGAGAGTAGTTTAGAATGGAGTTGAGAGCGGTTTAGATTGGAGTTGAGATTGGTTTAGAATGGGGTTGAGAGTGGTTTAGAATGGGGTTGAGAGTGGTTTAGAAAGGGGTTGAGAGTGGTTTAGAAAGGGGTTGAGAGTGGTTTAGAAAGGAGTTGAGAGAGGTGTTTAGAATGGAGTTGAGAGTAGTTTAGAATGGAGTTGAGAGGTTTAGAAAGGAGTTGAGAGTAGTGTAGAATGGATTTGAGAGTGGTTTAGAATGGAGTTGAAAATGGAGTTGAGAGTGGTTTAGAATGGGGTTGAGAATGGTTTAGAATGTGGTTGAGAGTGGTTTAGAATGTGGTTGAGAGTGGTTTAGAATAGAGTTGAGAGTGGTTTAGAATGTGGTTGAGAGTGGTTTAGAATGTGGTTGAGAGTGGTTTAGAATGGAGTTGAGAGTGGTTTAGAATGGATTTGAGAGTGGTTTAGAATGGAGTTGAAAATGGAGTTGAGAGTGGTTTAGCATGGAGTTTAGAGTGGTTTAGAATAGGGTTGAGAATGGTTTAGAATGTGGATGAGAGTGGTTTAGAATGGAGTTGAGAGCGGTTTAGATTGGAGTTGAGAGTGGTTTAGAATGGGGTTGAGAGTGGTTTAGAAAGGGGTTGAGAGTGGTTTAGAAAGGGGTTGAGAGTGGTTTAGAAAGGGGTTGAGAGTGGTTTAGAAAGGAGTTGAGAGAGGTGTTTAGAATGGAGTTGAGAGTAGTTTAGAATGGAGTTGAGAGGTTTAGAAAGGAGTTGAGAGTAGTGTAGAATGGATTTGAGAGTGGTTTAGAATGGAGTTGAAAATGGAGTTGAGAGTGGTTTAGAATGGGGTTGAGAATGGTTTAGAATGTGGATGAGAGTGGTTTAGAATGTGGTTGAGAGTGGTTTAGAATGTGGTTGAGAGTGGTTTAGAATAGAGTTGAGAGTGGTTTAGAATGTGGTTGAGAGTGGTTTAGAATGTGGTTGAGAGTGGTTTAGAATGGAGTTGAGAGCGGTTTAGATTGGAGTTGAGAGTGGTTTAGAATGGGGTTGAGAGTGGTTTAGAAAGGGGTTGAGAGTGGGTTAGAAAGGAGTTGAGAGAGGTGTTTAGAATGGAGTTGAGAGTGGTTTAGAATGGAGTTGAGAGGTTTAGAATGGAGTTGAGAGTAGTGTAGAATGGAGTTGAGAGTGGTTTAGAATGGATTTGAGTGGTTTAGAATGGAGTTGAAAATGGAGATGAGTGGTTTAGCATGGAGTTTAGAGTGGTTTAGAATGGGGTTGAGAATGGTTTAGAATGTGGATGAGAGTGGTTTAGAATGAAGTTGAGAGCGGTTTAGATTGGAGTTGAGAGTGGTTTAGAATGGGGTTGAGAGTGGTTTAGAAAGGGGTTGAGAGTGGTTTAGAAAGGAGTTGAGAGTGGTGTTTATAATGGAGTTGAGAGTGGTTTAGAAAGGAGTTGAGAGGTTTAGAAAGGAGTTGAGAGTAGTGTAGAATGGATTTGAGAGTGGTTTAGAATGGAGTTGAAAATGGAGTTGAGAGTGGTTTAGCATGGAGTTTAAAGTGGTTTAGAATGGGGTTGAGAATGGTTTAGAATGTGGATGAGAGTGGTTTAGAATGTGGTTGAGAGCGGTTTAGAATGTGGTTGAGAGTGGTTTATAATAGAGTTGAGAGTGGTTTAGAATGTGGTTGAGAGTGGTTTAGAATGTGGTTGAGAGTGGTTTAGAATGGAGTTGAGAGCGGTTTAGATTGGAGTTGAGAGTGGTTTAGAATGGAGTTGAGAGTGGTTTAGAAAGGGGTTGAGAGTGGTTTAGAAAGGAGTTGAGAGAGGTGTTTAGAATGGAGTTGAGAGTGGTTTAGAATGGAGTTGAGAGTAGTGTAGAATGGAGTTGAGAGTGGTTTAGAATGGGGTTGAGAGTGATTTAGAATGGGGTTGAGAATGGTTTAGAATGTGGATGAGAATGGTTTAGAATGTGGTTGAGAGTGGTTTAGAATGTGGTTGAGAGTGGTTTAGAATGTGGTTGAGAATGGTTTAGAAGGTGGTTGAGAGTGGTTTAGAATGTAATTGAAAGTGGTTTAGAAAGGAGTTGACAGTGGTTTAGAATGGAGTTGAGCGTCATTTAGAATGGAATTGAGAGAGGTGTTTAGAATGGAGTTGAGAGTGGATTAGAATGTGGTTGAGAGTGGTTTAGAATGTGGTTGAGAGTGGTTTAGAATGTGGTTGAGAGTGGTTTAGAATGGAGTTGAGAGCGGTTTAGATTGGAGTTGAGAGCGGTTTAGAATGGGGTTGAGAGTGGTTTAGAAAGGGGTTGAGAGTGGTTTAGAAAGGAGTTGAGAGAGGTGTTTAGAATGGAGTTGAGAGTGGTTTAGAATGGAGTTGAGAGGTTTAGAATGGAGTTGAGAGTAGTGTAGAATGGAGTTGAAAATGGAGTTGAGAGTGGTTTAGCATGGAGTTTAGAGTGGTTTAGAATAGGGTTGAGAATGGTTTAGAATGTGGATGAGAGTGGTTTAGAATGTGGTTGAGAGCGGTTTAGAATGTGGTTGAGAGTGGTTTAGCATGGAGTTTAGAGTGGTTTAGAATAGGGTTGAGAATGGTTTAGAATGTGGATGAGAGTGGTTTAGAATGGAGTTGAGAGCGGTTTAGATTGGAGTTGAGATTGGTTTAGAATGGGGTTGAGAGTGGTTTAGAATGGGGTTGAGAGTGGTTTAGAAAGGGGTTGAGAGTGGTTTAGAAAGGGGTTGAGAGTGGTTTAGAAAGGAGTTGAGAGAGGTGTTTAGAATGGAGTTGAGAGTAGTTTAGAATGGAGTTGAGAGGTTTAGAAAGGAGTTGAGAGTAGTGTAGAATGGATTTGAGAGTGGTTTAGAATGGAGTTGAAAATGGAGTTGAGAGTGGTTTAGAATGGGGTTGAGAATGGTTTAGAATGTGGTTGAGAGTGGTTTAGAATGTGGTTGAGAGTGGTTTAGAATAGAGTTGAGAGTGGTTTAGAATGTGGTTGAGAGTGGTTTAGAATGTGGTTGAGAGTGGTTTAGAATGGAGTTGAGAGTGGTTTAGAATGGATTTGAGAGTGGTTTAGAATGGAGTTGAAAATGGAGTTGAGAGTGGTTTAGCATGGAGTTTAGAGTGGTTTAGAATAGGGTTGAGAATGGTTTAGAATGTGGATGAGAGTGGTTTAGAATGGAGTTGAGAGCGGTTTAGATTGGAGTTGAGAGTGGTTTAGAATGGGGTTGAGAGTGGTTTAGAAAGGGGTTGAGAGTGGTTTAGAAAGGGGTTGAGAGTGGTTTAGAAAGGGGTTGAGAGTGGTTTAGAAAGGAGTTGAGAGAGGTGTTTAGAATGGAGTTGAGAGTAGTTTAGAATGGAGTTGAGAGGTTTAGAAAGGAGTTGAGAGTAGTGTAGAATGGATTTGAGAGTGGTTTAGAATGGAGTTGAAAATGGAGTTGAGAGTGGTTTAGAATGGGGTTGAGAATGGTTTAGAATGTGGATGAGAGTGGTTTAGAATGTGGTTGAGAGTGGTTTAGAATGTGGTTGAGAGTGGTTTAGAATAGAGTTGAGAGTGGTTTAGAATGTGGTTGAGAGTGGTTTAGAATGTGGTTGAGAGTGGTTTAGAATGGAGTTGAGAGCGGTTTAGATTGGAGTTGAGAGTGGTTTAGAATGGGGTTGAGAGTGGTTTAGAAAGGGGTTGAGAGTGGTTTAGAAAGGAGTTGAGAGAGGTGTTTAGAATGGAGTTGAGAGTGGTTTAGAATGGAGTTGAGAGGTTTAGAATGGAGTTGAGAGTAGTGTAGAATGGAGTTGAGAGTGGTTTAGAATGGATTTGAGTGGTTTAGAATGGAGTTGAAAATGGAGATGAGTGGTTTAGCATGGAGTTTAGAGTGGTTTAGAATGGGGTTGAGAATGGTTTAGAATGTGGATGAGAGTGGTTTAGAATGAAGTTGAGAGCGGTTTAGATTGGAGTTGAGAGTGGTTTAGAATGGGGTTGAGAGTGGTTTAGAAAGGGGTTGAGAGTGGTTTAGAAAGGAGTTGAGAGTGGTGTTTATAATGGAGTTGAGAGTGGTTTAGAAAGGAGTTGAGAGGTTTAGAAAGGAGTTGAGAGTAGTGTAGAATGGATTTGAGAGTGGTTTAGAATGGAGTTGAAAATGGAGTTGAGAGTGGTTTAGAATGGGGTTGAGAATGGTTTAGAATGTGGTTGAGAGTGGTTTAGAATGTGGTTGAGAGTGGTTTAGAATAGAGTTGAGAGTGGTTTAGAATGTGGTTGAGAGTGGTTTAGAATGTGGTTGAGAGTGGTTTAGAATGGAGTTGAGAGTGGTTTAGAATGGATTTGAGAGTGGTTTAGAATGGAGTTGAAAATGGAGTTGAGAGTGGTTTAGCATGGAGTTTAGAGTGGTTTAGAATAGGGTTGAGAATGGTTTAGAATGTGGATGAGAGTGGTTTAGAATGGAGTTGAGAGCGGTTTAGATTGGAGTTGAGAGTGGTTTAGAATGGGGTTGAGAGTGGTTTAGAAAGGGGTTGAGAGTGGTTTAGAAAGGGGTTGAGAGTGGTTTAGAAAGGGGTTGAGAGTGGTTTAGAAAGGAGTTGAGAGAGGTGTTTAGAATGGAGTTGAGAGTAGTTTAGAATGGAGTTGAGAGGTTTAGAAAGGAGTTGAGAGTAGTGTAGAATGGATTTGAGAGTGGTTTAGAATGGAGTTGAAAATGGAGTTGAGAGTGGTTTAGAATGGGGTTGAGAATGGTTTAGAATGTGGATGAGAGTGGTTTAGAATGTGGTTGAGAGTGGTTTAGAATGTGGTTGAGAGTGGTTTAGAATAGAGTTGAGAGTGGTTTAGAATGTGGTTGAGAGTGGTTTAGAATGTGGTTGAGAGTGGTTTAGAATGGAGTTGAGAGCGGTTTAGATTGGAGTTGAGAGTGGTTTAGAATGGGGTTGAGAGTGGTTTAGAAAGGGGTTGAGAGTGGTTTAGAAAGGAGTTGAGAGAGGTGTTTAGAATGGAGTTGAGAGTGGTTTAGAATGGAGTTGAGAGGTTTAGAATGGAGTTGAGAGTAGTGTAGAATGGAGTTGAGAGTGGTTTAGAATGGATTTGAGTGGTTTAGAATGGAGTTGAAAATGGAGATGAGTGGTTTAGCATGGAGTTTAGAGTGGTTTAGAATGGGGTTGAGAATGGTTTAGAATGTGGATGAGAGTGGTTTAGAATGAAGTTGAGAGCGGTTTAGATTGGAGTTGAGAGTGGTTTAGAATGGGGTTGAGAGTGGTTTAGAAAGGGGTTGAGAGTGGTTTAGAAAGGAGTTGAGAGTGGTGTTTATAATGGAGTTGAGAGTGGTTTAGAAAGGAGTTGAGAGGTTTAGAAAGGAGTTGAGAGTAGTGTAGAATGGATTTGAGAGTGGTTTAGAATGGAGTTGAAAATGGAGTTGAGAGTGGTTTAGCATGGAGTTTAAAGTGGTTTAGAATGGGGTTGAGAATGGTTTAGAATGTGGATGAGAGTGGTTTAGAATGTGGTTGAGAGCGGTTTAGAATGTGGTTGAGAGTGGTTTATAATAGAGTTGAGAGTGGTTTAGAATGTGGTTGAGAGTGGTTTAGAATGTGGTTGAGAGTGGTTTAGAATGGAGTTGAGAGCGGTTTAGATTGGAGTTGAGAGTGGTTTAGAATGGAGTTGAGAGTGGTTTAGAAAGGGGTTGAGAGTGGTTTAGAAAGGAGTTGAGAGAGGTGTTTAGAATGGAGTTGAGAGTGGTTTAGAATGGAGTTGAGAGTAGTGTAGAATGGAGTTGAGAGTGGTTTAGAATGGGGTTGAGAGTGATTTAGAATGGGGTTGAGAATGGTTTAGAATGTGGATGAGAATGGTTTAGAATGTGGTTGAGAGTGGTTTAGAATGTGGTTGAGAGTGGTTTAGAATGTGGTTGAGAATGGTTTAGAAGGTGGTTGAGAGTGGTTTAGAATGTAATTGAAAGTGGTTTAGAAAGGAGTTGACAGTGGTTTAGAATGGAGTTGAGCGTCATTTAGAATGGAATTGAGAGAGGTGTTTAGAATGGAGTTGAGAGTGGATTAGAATGTGGTTGAGAGTGGTTTAGAATGTGGTTGAGAGTGGTTTAGAATGTGGTTGAGAGTGGTTTAGAATGGAGTTGAGAGCGGTTTAGATTGGAGTTGAGAGCGGTTTAGAATGGGGTTGAGAGTGGTTTAGAAAGGGGTTGAGAGTGGTTTAGAAAGGAGTTGAGAGAGGTGTTTAGAATGGAGTTGAGAGTGGTTTAGAATGGAGTTGAGAGGTTTAGAATGGAGTTGAGAGTAGTGTAGAATGGAGTTGAAAATGGAGTTGAGAGTGGTTTAGCATGGAGTTTAGAGTGGTTTAGAATAGGGTTGAGAATGGTTTAGAATGTGGATGAGAGTGGTTTAGAATGTGGTTGAGAGCGGTTTAGAATGTGGTTGAGAGTGGTTTAGAATAGAGTTGAGAGTGGTTTAGAATGTGGTTGAGAGTGGTTTAGAATGTGGTTGAGAGTGGTTTAGAATGGAGTTGAGAGCGGTTTAGATTGGAGTTGAGAGTGGTTTAGAATGGAGTTGAGAGTGGTTTAGAAAGGGGCTGAGAGTGGTTTAGAAAGGAGTTGAGAGAGGTGTTTAGAATGGAGTTGAGAGTGGTTTAGAATGGAGTTGAGAGTAGTGTAGAATGGAGTTGAGAGTGGTTTAGAATGGGGTTGAGAGTGATTTAGAATGGGGTTGAGAATGGTTTAGAATGTGGATGAGAATGGTTTAGAATGTGGTTGAGAGTGGTTTAGAATGTGGTTGAGAGTGGTTTAGAATGTGGTTGAGAATGGTTTAGAAGGTGGTTGAGAGTGGTTTAGAATGTAATTGAAAGTGGTTTAGAAAGGAGTTGACAGTGGTTTAGAATGGAGTTGAGCGTCATTTAGAATGGAATTGAGAGAGGTGTTTAGAATGGAGTTGAGAGTGGATTAGAATGTGGTTGAGAGTGGTTTAGAATGTGGTTGAGAGTGGTTTAGAATGTGGTTGAGAGTGGTTTAGAATGGAGTTGAGAGCGGTTTAGATTGGAGTTGAGAGCGGTTTAGAATGGGGTTGAGAGTGGTTTAGAAAGGGGTTGAGAGTGGTTTAGAAAGGAGTTGAGAGAGGTGTTTAGAATGGAGTTGAGAGTGGTTTAGAATGGAGTTGAGAGGTTTAGAATGGAGTTGAGAGTAGTGTAGAATGGAGTTGAAAATGGAGTTGAGAGTGGTTTAGCATGGAGTTTAGAGTGGTTTAGAATAGGGTTGAGAATGGTTTAGAATGTGGATGAGTGTGGTTTAGAATGGAGTTGAGAGCGGTTTAGATTGGAGTTGAGATTGGTTTAGAATGGGGTTGAGAGTGGTTTAGAATGGGGTTGAGAGTGGTTTAGAAAGGGGTTGAGAGTGGTTTAGAAAGGGGTTGAGAGTGGTTTAGAAAGGAGTTGAGAGAGGTGTTTAGAATGGAGTTGAGAGTGGTTTAGAATGGAGTTGAGAGGTTTAGAATGGAGTTGAGAGTAGTGTAGAATGGAGTTGAGAGTGGTTTAGAATGGATTTGAGTGGTTTAGAATGGAGTTGAAAATGGAGTTGAGTGGTTTAGCATGGAGTTTAGAGTGGTTTAGAATGGGGTTGAGAATGGTTTAGAATGTGGATGAGAGTGGTTTAGAATGAAGTTGAGAGCGGTTTAGATTGGAGTTGAGAGTGGTTTATAATGGAGTTGAGAGTGGTTTAGAAAGGAGTTGAGAGGTTTAGAAAGGAGTTGAGAGTAGTGTAGAATGGATTTGAGAGTGGTTTAGAATGGAGTTGAAAATGGAGTTGAGAGTGGTTTAGCATGGAGTTTAAAGTGGTTTAGAATGGGGTTGAGAATGGTTTAGAATGTGGATGAGAGTGGTTTAGAATGTGGTTGAGAGTGGTTTAGAATGTGGTTGAGAGCGGTTTAGAATAGAGTTGAGAGCGGTTTAGATTGGAGTTGAGAGTGGTTTAGAATGGGGTTGAGAGTGGTTTAGAAAGGGGTTGAGAGTGGTTTAGAAAGGAGTTGAGAGAGGTGTTTAGAATGGAGTTGAGAGTGGTTTAGAATGGAGTTGAGAGGTGTTTAGAAAGGAGTTGAGAGTAGTGTAGAATGGAGTTGAGAGTGGTTTAGAATGGGGTTGAGAGTGATTTAGAATGGGGTTGAGAATGGTTTAGAATGTGGATGAGAATGGTTTAGAATGTGGTTGAGAGTGGTTTAGAATGTGGTTGAGAATGGTTTAGAAGGTGGTTGAGAGTGGTTTAGAATGTAATTGAAAGTGGTTTAGAATGGAGTTGAGAGGTTTAGAATGGAGTTGAGAGTAGTGTAGAATGGAGTTGAGAGTGGTTTAGAATGGATTTGAGAGTGGTTTAGAATGGAGTTGAAAATGGAGTTGAGAGTGGTTTAGCATGGAGTTTAGAGTGGTTTAGAATAGGGTTGAGAATGGTTTAGAATGTGGATGAGAGTGGTTTAGAAAGGAGTTGAGAGAGGTGTTTAGAATGGAGTTGAGAGTAGTTTAGAATGGAGTTGAGAGGTTTAGAAAGGAGTTGAGAGTAGTGTAGAATGGATTTGAGAGTGGTTTAGAATGGAGTTGAAAATGGAGTTGAGAGTGGTTTAGAATGGGGTTGAGAATGGTTTAGAATGTGGATGAGAGTGGTTTAGAATGTGGTTGAGAGTGGTTTAGAATGTGGTTGAGAGTGGTTTAGAATAGAGTTGAGAGTGGTTTAGAATGTGGTTGAGAGTGGTTTAGAATGTGGTTGAGAGTGGTTTAGAATGGAGTTGAGAGCGGTTTAGATTGGAGTTGAGAGTGGTTTAGAATGGGGTTGAGAGTGGTTTAGAAAGGGGTTGAGAGTGGTTTAGAAAGGAGTTGAGAGAGGTGTTTATAATGGAGTTGAGAGTGGTTTAGATTGGAGTTGAGAGGTTTAGAATGGAGTTGAGAGTAGTGTAGAATGGAGTTGAAAATGGAGTTGAGAGTGGTTTAGCATGGAGTTTAGAGTGGTTTAGAATAGGGTTGAGAATGGTTTAGAATGTGGATGAGTGTGGTTTAGAATGGAGTTGAGAGCGGTTTAGATTGGAGTTGAGATTGGTTTAGAATGGGGTTGAGAGTGGTTTAGAATGGGGTTGAGAGTGGTTTAGAAAGGGGTTGAGAGTGGTTTAGAAAGGGGTTGAGAGTGGTTTAGAAAGGAGTTGAGAGAGGTGTTTAGAATGGAGTTGAGAGTGGTTTAGAATGGAGTTGAGAGGTTTAGAATGGAGTTGAGAGTAGTGTAGAATGGAGTTGAGAGTGGTTTAGAATGGATTTGAGTGGTTTAGAATGGAGTTGAAAATGGAGTTGAGTGGTTTAGCATGGAGTTTAGAGTGGTTTAGAATGGGGTTGAGAATGGTTTAGAATGTGGATGAGAGTGGTTTAGAATGAAGTTGAGAGCGGTTTAGATTGGAGTTGAGAGTGGTTTAGAATGGGGTTGAGAGTGGTTTAGAAAGGGGTTGAGAGTGGTTTAGAAAGGAGTTGAGAGAGGTGTTTATAATGGAGTTGAGAGTGGTTTAGAAAGGAGTTGAGAGGTTTAGAAAGGAGTTGAGAGTAGTGTAGAATGGATTTGAGAGTGGTTTAGAATGGAGTTGAAAATGGAGTTGAGAGTGGTTTAGCATGGAGTTTAAAGTGGTTTAGAATGGGGTTGAGAATGGTTTAGAATGTGGATGAGAGTGGTTTAGAATGTGGTTGAGAGTGGTTTAGAATGTGGTTGAGAGCGGTTTAGAATAGAGTTGAGAGCGGTTTAGATTGGAGTTGAGAGTGGTTTAGAATGGGGTTGAGAGTGGTTTAGAAAGGGGTTGAGAGTGGTTTAGAAAGGAGTTGAGAGAGGTGTTTAGAATGGAGTTGAGAGTGGTTTAGAATGGAGTTGAGAGGTGTTTAGAAAGGAGTTGAGAGTAGTGTAGAATGGAGTTGAGAGTGGTTTAGAATGGGGTTGAGAGTGATTTAGAATGGGGTTGAGAATGGTTTAGAATGTGGATGAGAATGGTTTAGAATGTGGTTGAGAGTGGTTTAGAATGTGGTTGAGAGTGGTTTAGAATGTGGTTGAGAATGGTTTAGAAGGTGGTTGAGAGTGGTTTAGAATGTAATTGAAAGTGGTTTAGAATGGAGTTGAGAGGTTTAGAATGGGGTTGAGAGTGGTTTAGAAAGGGGTTGAGAGTGGTTTAGAAAGGAGTTGAGAGAGGTGTTTAGAATGGAGTTGAGAGTGGTTTAGAATGGAGTTGAGAGGTGTTTAGAAAGGAGTTGAGAGTAGTGTAGAATGGAGTTGAGAGTGGTTTAGAATGGGGTTGAGAGTGATTTAGAATGGGGTTGAGAATGGTTTAGAATGTGGATGAGAATGGTTTAGAATGTGGTTGAGAGTGGTTTAGAATGTGGTTGAGAGTGGTTTAGAATGTGGTTGAGAATGGTTTAGAAGGTGGTTGAGAGTGGTTTAGAATGTAATTGAAAGTGGTTTAGAATGGAGTTGAGAGGTTTAGAATGGAGTTGAGAGTAGTGTAGAATGGAGTTGAGAGTGGTTTAGAATGGATTTGAGAGTGGTTTAGAATGGAGTTGAAAATGGAGTTGAGAGTGGTTTAGCATGGAGTTTAGAGTGGTTTAGAATAGGGTTGAGAATGGTTTAGAATGTGGATGAGAGTGGTTTAGAAAGGAGTTGAGAGAGGTGTTTAGAATGGAGTTGAGAGTAGTTTAGAATGGAGTTGAGAGGTTTAGAAAGGAGTTGAGAGTAGTGTAGAATGGATTTGAGAGTGGTTTAGAATGGAGTTGAAAATGGAGTTGAGAGTGGTTTAGAATGGGGTTGAGAATGGTTTAGAATGTGGATGAGAGTGGTTTAGAATGTGGTTGAGAGTGGTTTAGAATGTGGTTGAGAGTGGTTTAGAATAGAGTTGAGAGTGGTTTAGAATGTGGTTGAGAGTGGTTTAGAATGTGGTTGAGAGTGGTTTAGAATGGAGTTGAGAGCGGTTTAGATTGGAGTTGAGAGTGGTTTAGAATGGGGTTGAGAGTGGTTTAGAAAGGGGTTGAGAGTGGTTTAGAAAGGAGTTGAGAGAGGTGTTTATAATGGAGTTGAGAGTGGTTTAGAATGGAGTTGAGAGGTTTAGAATGGAGTTGAGAGTAGTGTAGAATGGAGTTGAGAGTGGTTTAGAATGGATTTGAGTGGTTTAGAATGGAGTTGAAAATGGAGTTGAGTGGTTTAGCATGGAGTTTAGAGTGGTTTAGAATGGGGTTGAGAATGGTTTAGAATGTGGATGAGAGTGGTTTAGAATGAAGTTGAGAGCGGTTTAGATTGGAGTTGAGAGTGGTTTAGAATGGAGTTGAGAGGTTTAGAAAGGAGTTGAGAGTAGTGTAGAATGGATTTGAGAGTGGTTTAGAATGGAGTTGAAAATGGAGTTGATAGTGGTTTAGAATGGAGTTGAGAGTGGTTTAGAATGGGGTTGAGAGTGGTTTAGAATGGGGTTGAGAGTGGTTTAGAAAGGGGTTGAGAGTGGTTTAGAAAGGAGTTGAGAGAGGTGTTTAGAATGGAGTTGAGAGTGGTTTAGAATGGAGTTGAGAGGTTTAGAATGGAGTTGAGAGTAGTGTAGAATGGAGTTGAGAGTGGTTTAGAATGGATTTGAGAGTGGTTTAGAATGGAGTTGAAAATGGAGTTGAGAGTGGTTTAGCATGGAGTTTAGAGTGGTTTAGAATAGGGTTGTGAATGGTTTAGAATGTGGATGAGAGTGGTTTAGAAAGGAGTTGAGAGAGGTGTTTAGAATGGAGTTGAGAGTAGTTTAGAATGGAGTTGAGAGGTTTAGAAAGGAGTTGAGAGTAGTGTAGAATGGATTTGAGAGTGGTTTAGAATGGAGTTGAAAATGGAGTTGAGAGTGGTTTAGAATGGGGTTGAGAATGGTTTAGAATGTGGATGAGAGTGGTTTAGAATGTGGTTGAGAGTGGTTTAGAATGTGGTTGAGAGTGGTTTAGAATAGAGTTGAGAGTGGTTTAGAATGTGGTTGAGAGTGGTTTAGAATGTGGTTGAGAGTGGTTTAGAATGGAGTTGAGAGCGGTTTAGATTGGAGTTGAGAGTGGTTTAGAATGGGGTTGAGAGTGGTTTAGAAAGGGGTTGAGAGTGGTTTAGAAAGGAGTTGAGAGAGGTGTTTATAATGGAGTTGAGAGTGGTTTAGAATGGAGTTGAGAGGTTTAGAATGGAGTTGAGAGTAGTGTAGAATGGAGTTGAGAGTGGTTTAGAATGGATTTGAGTGGTTTAGAATGGAGTTGAAAATGGAGTTGAGTGGTTTAGCATGGAGTTTAGAGTGGTTTAGAATGGGGTTGAGAATGGTTTAGAATGTGGATGAGAGTGGTTTAGAATGAAGTTGAGAGCGGTTTAGATTGGAGTTGAGAGTGGTTTAGAATGGAGTTGAGAGGTTTAGAAAGGAGTTGAGAGTAGTGTAGAATGGATTTGAGAGTGGTTTAGAATGGAGTTGAAAATGGAGTTGATAGTGGTTTAGAATGGAGTTGAGAGTGGTTTAGAATGGGGTTGAGAGTGGTTTAGAATGGGGTTGAGAGTGGTTTAGAAAGGGGTTGAGAGTGGTTTAGAAAGGAGTTGAGAGAGGTGTTTAGAATGGAGTTGAGAGTGGTTTAGAATGGAGTTGAGAGGTTTAGAATGGAGTTGAGAGTAGTGTAGAATGGAGTTGAGAGTGGTTTAGAATGGATTTGAGAGTGGTTTAGAATGGAGTTGAAAATGGAGTTGAGAGTGGTTTAGCATGGAGTTTAGAGTGGTTTAGAATAGGGTTGAGAATGGTTTAGAATGTGGATGAGAGTGGTTTAGAAAGGAGTTGAGAGAGGTGTTTAGAATGGAGTTGAGAGTAGTTTAGAATGGAGTTGAGAGGTTTAGAAAGGAGTTGAGAGTAGTGTAGAATGGATTTGAGAGTGGTTTAGAATGGAGTTGAAAATGGAGTTGAGAGTGGTTTAGAATGGGGTTGAGAATGGTTTAGAATGTGGATGAGAGTGGTTTAGAATGTGGTTGAGAGTGGTTTAGAATGTGGTTGAGAGTGGTTTAGAATAGAGTTGAGAGTGGTTTAGAATGTGGTTGAGAGTGGTTTAGAATGTGGTTGAGAGTGGTTTAGAATGGAGTTGAGAGCGGTTTAGATTGGAGTTGAGAGTGGTTTAGAATGGGGTTGAGAGTGGTTTAGAAAGGGGTTGAGAGTGGTTTAGAAAGGAGTTGAGAGAGGTGTTTATAATGGAGTTGAGAGTGGTTTAGAATGGAGTTGAGAGGTTTAGAATGGAGTTGAGAGTAGTGTAGAATGGAGTTGAGAGTGGTTTAGAATGGATTTGAGTGGTTTAGAATGGAGTTGAAAATGGAGTTGAGTGGTTTAGCATGGAGTTTAGAGTGGTTTAGAATGGGGTTGAGAATGGTTTAGAATGTGGATGAGAGTGGTTTAGAATGAAGTTGAGAGCGGTTTAGATTGGAGTTGAGAGTGGTTTAGAATGGAGTTGAGAGGTTTAGAAAGGAGTTGAGAGTAGTGTAGAATGGATTTGAGAGTGGTTTAGAATGGAGTTGAAAATGGAGTTGATAGTGGTTTAGAATGGAGTTGAGAGTGGTTTAGAATGGGGTTGAGAGTGGTTTAGAATGGGGTTGAGAGTGGTTTAGAAAGGGGTTGAGAGTGGTTTAGAAAGGAGTTGAGAGAGGTGTTTAGAATGGAGTTGAGAGTGGTTTAGAATGGAGTTGAGAGGTTTAGAATGGAGTTGAGAGTAGTGTAGAATGGAGTTGAGAGTGGTTTAGAATGGATTTGAGTGGTTTAGAATGGAGTTGAAAATGGAGTTGAGTGGTTTAGCATGGAGTTTAGAGTGGTTTAGAATGGGGTTGAGAATGGTTTAGAATGTGGATGAGAGTGGTTTAGAATGAAGTTGAGAGCGGTTTAGATTGGAGTTGAGAGTGGTTTAGAATGGGGTTGAGAGTGGTTTAGAAAGGGGTTGAGAGTGGTTTAGAAAGGAGTTGAGAGAGGTGTTTATAATGGAGTTGAGAGTGGTTTAGAAAGGAGTTGAGAGGTTTAGAAAGGAGTTGAGAGTAGTGTAGAATGGATTTGAGAGTGGTTTAGAATGGAGTTGAAAATGGAGTTGAGAGTGGTTTAGCATGGAGTTTAAAGTGGTTTAGAATGGGGTTGAGAATGGTTTAGAATGTGGATGAGAGTGGTTTAGAATGTGGTTGAGAGTGGTTTAGAATGTGGTTGAGAGCGGTTTAGAATAGAGTTGAGAGCGGTTTAGATTGGAGTTGAGAGTGGTTTAGAATGGGGTTGAGAGTGGTTTAGAAAGGGGTTGAGAGTGGTTTAGAAAGGAGTTGAGAGAGGTGTTTAGAATGGAGTTGAGAGTGGTTTAGAATGGAGTTGAGAGGTGTTTAGAAAGGAGTTGAGAGTAGTGTAGAATGGAGTTGAGAGTGGTTTAGAATGGGGTTGAGAGTGATTTAGAATGGGGTTGAGAATGGTTTAGAATGTGGATGAGAATGGTTTAGAATGTGGTTGAGAGTGGTTTAGAATGTGGTTGAGAGTGGTTTAGAATGTGGTTGAGAATGGTTTAGAAGGTGGTTGAAAGTGGTTTAGAATGGAGTTGAGAGGTTTAGAATGGAGTTGAGAGTAGTGTAGAATGGAGTTGAGAGTGGTTTAGAATGGATTTGAGAGTGGTTTAGAATGGAGTTGAAAATGGAGTTGAGAGTGGTTTAGCATGGAGTTTAGAGTGGTTTAGAATAGGTTTGAGAATGGTTTAGAATGTGGATGAGAGTGGTTTAGAAAGGAGTTGAGAGAGGTGTTTAGAATGGAGTTGAGAGTAGTTTAGAATGGAGTTGAGAGGTTTAGAAAGGAGTTGAGAGTAGTGTAGAATGGATTTGAGAGTGGTTTAGAATGGAGTTGAAAATGGAGTTGAGAGTGGTTTAGAATGGGGTTGAGAATGGTTTAGAATGTGGATGAGAGTGGTTTAGAATGTGGTTGAGAGTGGTTTAGAATGTGGTTGAGAGTGGTTTAGAATAGAGTTGAGAGTGGTTTAGAATGTGGTTGAGAGTGGTTTAGAATGTGGTTGAGAGTGGTTTAGAATGGAGTTGAGAGCGGTTTAGATTGGAGTTGAGAGTGGTTTAGAATGGGGTTGAGAGTGGTTTAGAAAGGGGTTGAGAGTGGTTTAGAAAGGAGTTGAGAGAGGTGTTTATAATGGAGTTGAGAGTGGTTTAGAATGGAGTTGAGAGGTTTAGAATGGAGTTGAGAGTAGTGTAGAATGGAGTTGAGAGTGGTTTAGAATGGATTTGAGTGGTTTAGAATGGAGTTGAAAATGGAGTTGAGTGGTTTAGCATGGAGTTTAGAGTGGTTTAGAATGGGGTTGAGAATGGTTTAGAATGTGGATGAGAGTGGTTTAGAATGAAGTTGAGAGCGGTTTAGATTGGAGTTGAGAGTGGTTTAGAATGGGGTTGAGAGTGGTTTAGAAAGGGGTTGAGAGTGGTTTAGAAAGGAGTTGAGAGAGGTGTTTATAATGGAGTTGAGAGTAGTTTAGAATGGAGTTGAGAGGTTTAGAAAGGAGTTGAGAGTAGTGTAGAATGGAGTTGAGAGTGGTTTAGAATGGGGTTGAGAGTGATTTAGAATGGGGTTGAGAATGGTTTAGAATGTGGATGAGAATGGTTTAGAATGTGGTTGAGAGTGGTTTAGAATGTGGTTGAGAGTGGTTTAGAATGTGGTTGAGAATGGTTTAGAAGGTGGTTGAGAGTGGTTTAGAATGTAATTGAAAGTGGTTTAGAAAGGAGTTGACAGTGGTTTAGAATGGAGTTGAGCGTCATTTAGAATGGAATTGAGAGAGGTGTTTAGAATGGAGTTGAGAGTGGTTTAGAATGTGGTTGAGAGTGGTTTAGAATGGAGTTGAGAGCGGTTTAGATTGGAGTTGAGAGTGGTTTAGAATGGGGTTGAGAGTGGTTTAGAAAGGGGTTGAGAGTGGTTTAGAAAGGAGTTGAGAGAGGTGTTTATAATGGAGTTGAGAGTGGTTTAGAAAGGAGTTGAGAGGTTTAGAAAGGAGTTGAGAGTAGTGTAGAATGGATTTGAGAGTGGTTTAGAATGGAGTTGAAAATGGAGTTGAGAGTGGTTTAGCATGGAGTTTAAAGTGGTTTAGAATGGGGTTGAGAATGGTTTAGAATGTGGATGAGAGTGGTTTAGAATGTGGTTGAGAGTGGTTTAGAATGTGGTTGAGAGCGGTTTAGAATAGAGTTGAGAGCGGTTTAGATTGGAGTTGAGAGTGGTTTAGAATGGGGTTGAGAGTGGTTTAGAAAGGGGTTGAGAGTGGTTTAGAAAGGAGTTGAGAGAGGTGTTTAGAATGGAGTTGAGAGTGGTTTAGAATGGAGTTGAGAGGTGTTTAGAAAGGAGTTGAGAGTAGTGTAGAATGGAGTTGAGAGTGGTTTAGAATGGGGTTGAGAGTGATTTAGAATGGGGTTGAGAATGGTTTAGAATGTGGATGAGAATGGTTTAGAATGTGGTTGAGAGTGGTTTAGAATGTGTTGAGAGTGGTTTAGAATGTGGTTGAGAATGGTTTAGAAGGTGGTTGAGAGTGGTTTAGAATGTAATTGAAAGTGGTTTAGAATGGAGTTGAGAGGTTTAGAATGGAGTTGAGAGTAGTGTAGAATGGAGTTGAGAGTGGTTTAGAATGGATTTGAGAGTGGTTTAGAATGGAGTTGAAATGGAGTTGAGAGTGGTTTAGCATGGAGTTTAGAGTGGTTTAGAATAGGTTTGAGAATGGTTTAGAATGTGGATGAGAGTGGTTTAGAAAGGAGTTGAGAGAGGTGTTTAGAATGGAGTTGAGAGTAGTTTAGAATGGAGTTGAGAGGTTTAGAAAGGAGTTGAGAGTAGTGTAGAATGGATTTGAGAGTGGTTTAGAATGGAGTTGAAAATGGAGTTGAGAGTGGTTTAGAATGGGGTTGAGAATGGTTTAGAATGTGGATGAGAGTGGTTTAGAATGTGGTTGAGAGTGGTTTAGAATGTGGTTGAGAGTGGTTTAGAATAGAGTTGAGAGTGGTTTAGAATGTGGTTGAGAGTGGTTTAGAATGTGGTTGAGAGTGGTTTAGAATGGAGTTGAGAGCGGTTTAGATTGGAGTTGAGAGTGGTTTAGAATGGGGTTGAGAGTGGTTTAGAAAGGGGTTGAGAGTGGTTTAGAAAGGAGTTGAGAGAGGTGTTTATAATGGAGTTGAGAGTGGTTTAGAATGGAGTTGAGAGGTTTAGAATGGAGTTGAGAGTAGTGTAGAATGGAGTTGAGAGTGGTTTAGAATGGATTTGAGTGGTTTAGAATGGAGTTGAAAATGGAGTTGAGTGGTTTAGCATGGAGTTTAGAGTGGTTTAGAATGGGTTGAGAATGGTTTAGAATGTGGATGAGAGTGGTTTAGAATGAAGTTGAGAGCGGTTTAGATTGGAGTTGAGAGTGGTTTAGAATGGGTTGAGAGTGGTTTAGAAAGGGGTTGAGAGTGGTTTAGAAAGGAGTTGAGAGAGGTGTTTATAATGGATTTGAGAGTGGTTTAGAATGGAGTTGAAAATGGAGTTGAGAGTGGTTTAGCATGGAGTTTAGAGTGGTTTAGAATAGGTTTGAGAATGGTTTAGAATGTGGATGAGAGTGGTTTAGAAAGGAGTTGAGAGAGGTGTTTAGAATGGAGTTGAGAGTAGTTTAGAATGGAGTTGAGAGGTTTAGAAAGGAGTTGAGAGTAGTGTAGAATGGATTTGAGAGTGGTTTAGAATGGAGTTGAAAATGGAGTTGAGAGTGGTTTAGAATGGGGTTGAGAATGGTTTAGAATGTGGATGAGAGTGGTTAGAATGTGGTTGAGAGTGGTTTAGAATGTGGTTGAGAGTGGTTTAGAATAGAGTGAGAGTGGTTTAGAATGTGGTTGAGAGTGGTTTAGAATGTGGTTGAGAGTGGTTTAGAATGGAGTTGAGAGTGGTTTAGATTGGAGTTGAGAGTGGTTTAGAATGGGTTGAGAGTGGTTTAGAAAGGGGTTGAGAGTGGTTTAGAAAGGAGTTGAGAGAGGTGTTTATAATGGAGTTGAGAGTGGTTTAGAATGGAGTTGAGAGGTTTAGAATGGAGTTGAGAGTAGTGTAGAATGGAGTTGAGAGTGGTTTAGAATGGATTTGAGTGGTTTAGAATGGAGTTGAAAATGGAGTTGAGTGGTTTAGCATGGAGTTTAGAGTGGTTTAGAATGGGGTGAGAATGGTTTAGAATGTGGATGAGAGTGGTTTAGAATGAAGTTGAGAGCGGTTTAGATTGGAGTTGAGAGTGGTTTAGAATGGGTTGAGAGTGGTTTAGAAAGGGGTTGAGAGTGGTTTAGAAAGGAGTTGAGAGAGGTGTTTATAATGGAGTTGAGAGTAGTTTAGAATGGAGTTGAGAGGTTTAGAAAGGAGTTGAGAGTAGTGTAGAATGGAGTTGAGAGTGGTTTAGAATGGGGTTGAGAGTGATTTAGAATGGGTTGAGAATGGTTTAGAATGTGGATGAGAATGGTTTAGAATGTGGTTGAGAGTGGTTTAGAATGTGGTTGAGAGTGGTTTAGAATGTGGTTGAGAATGGTTAGAAGGTGGTTGAGAGTGGTTTAGAATGTAATTGAAAGTGGTTTAGAAAGGAGTTGACAGTGGTTTAGAATGGAGTTGAGCGTCATTTAGAATGGAATTGAGAG
This sequence comes from Coregonus lavaretus, assembly GCF_964263955.1. Lineage (NCBI taxonomy): Eukaryota > Metazoa > Chordata > Actinopteri > Salmoniformes > Salmonidae > Coregonus > Coregonus lavaretus. The sequence continues at coordinate 73,037 of NW_028161356.1, forward strand.
AGGTGTTTAGAATGGGGTTGAGAGTGGTTTAGAAAGGGGTTGAGAGTGGTTTAGAAAGGAGTTGAGAGAGGTGTTTATAATGGAGTTGAGAGTAGTTTAGAATGGAGTTGAGAGGTTTAGAAAGGAGTTGAGAGTAGTGTAGAATGGAGTTGAGAGTGGTTTAGAATGGGGTTGAGAGTGATTTAGAATGGGGTTGAGAATGGTTTAGAATGTGGATGAGAATGGTTTAGAATGTGGTTGAGAGTGGTTTAGAATGTGGTTGAGAGTGGTTTAGAATGTGGTTGAGAATGGTTTAGAAGGTGGTTGAGAGTGGTTTAGAATGTAATTGAAAGTGGTTTAGAAAGGAGTTGACAGTGGTTTAGAATGGAGTTGAGCGTCATTTAGAATGGAATTGAGAGAGGTGTTTAGAATGTGGTTGAGAGTGGTTTAGAATGTGGTTGAGAGTGGTTTAGAATGTGGTTGAGAATGGTTTAGAAGGTGGTTGAGAGTGGTTTAGAATGTAATTGAAAGTGGTTTAGAATGGAGTTGAGAGGTTTAGAATGGAGTTGAGAGTAGTGTAGAATGGAGTTGAGAGTGGTTTAGAATGGATTTGAGAGTGGTTTAGAATGGAGTTGAAAATGGAGTTGAGAGTGGTTTAGCATGGAGTTTAGAGTGGTTTAGAATAGGTTTGAGAATGGTTTAGAATGTGGATGAGAGTGGTTTAGAAAGGAGTTGAGAGAGGTGTTTAGAATGGAGTTGAGAGTAGTTTAGAATGGAGTTGAGAGGTTTAGAAAGGAGTTGAGAGTAGTGTAGAATGGATTTGAGAGTGGTTTAGAATGGAGTTGAAAATGGAGTTGAGAGTGGTTTAGAATGGGGTTGAGAATGGTTTAGAATGTGGATGAGAGTGGTTTAGAATGTGGTTGAGAGTGGTTTAGAATGTGTTGAGAGTGGTTTAGAATAGAGTTGAGAGTGGTTTAGAATGTGGTTGAGAGTGGTTTAGAATGTGGTTGAGAGTGGTTTAGAATGGAGTTGAGAGCGGTTTAGATTGGAGTTGAGAGTGGTTTAGAATGGGGTTGAGAGTGGTTTAGAAAGGGTTGAGAGTGGTTTAGAAAGGAGTTGAGAGAGGTGTTTATAATGGAGTTGAGAGTGGTTTAGAATGGAGTTGAGAGGTTTAGAATGGAGTTGAGAGTAGTGTAGAATGGAGTTGAGAGTGGTTTAGAATGGATTTGAGTGGTTAGAATGGAGTTGAAAATGGAGTTGAGTGGTTTAGCATGGAGTTTAGAGTGGTTTAGAATGGGGTTGAGAATGGTTTAGAATGTGGATGAGAGTGGTTTAGAATGAAGTTGAGAGCGGTTTAGATTGGAGTTGAGAGTGGTTTAGAATGGGGTTGAGAGTGGTTTAGAAAGGGGTTGAGAGTGGTTTAGAAAGGAGTTGAGAGAGGTGTTTATAATGGAGTTGAGAGTAGTTTAGAATGGAGTTGAGAGTGGTTTAGAATGGGGTTGAGAGTGATTTAGAATGGGGTTGAGAATGGTTTAGAATGTGGATGAGAATGGTTTAGAATGTGGTTGAGAGTGGTTTAGAATGTGGTTGAGAGTGGTTTAGAATGTGGTTGAGAATGGTTTAGAAGGTGGTTGAGAGTGGTTTAGAATGTAATTGAAAGTGGTTTAGAAAGGAGTTGACAGTGGTTTAGAATGGAGTTGAGCGTCATTTAGAATGGAATGAGAGAGGTGTTAGAATCGAGTTGAGAGTGGTTTAGAATGTGGTTGAGAGTGGTTTAGAATGGAGTTGAGAGCGGTTTAGATTGGAGTTGAGAGTGGTTTAGAATGGGGTTGAGAGTGGTTTAGAAAGGGGTTGAGAGTGGTTTAGAAAGGAGTTGAGAGAGGTGTTTATAATGGAGTTGAGAGTGGTTTAGAAAGGAGTTGAGAGTTTAGAAAGGAGTTGAGAGTAGTGTAGAATGGATTTGAGAGTGGTTTAGAATGGAGTTGAAAATGGAGTTGAGAGTGGTTTAGCATGGAGTTTAAAGTGGTTTAGAATGGGGTTGAGAATGGTTTAGAATGTGGATGAGAGTGGTTTAGAATGTGGTTGAGAGTGGTTTAGAATGTGGTTGAGAGCGGTTTAGAATAGAGTTGAGAGCGGTTTAGATTGGAGTTGAGAGTGGTTTAGAATGGGGTTGAGAGTGGTTTAGAAAGGGGTTGAGAGTGGTTTAGAAAGGAGTTGAGAGAGGTGTTTAGAATGGAGTTGAGAGTGGTTTAGAATGGAGTTGAGAGGTGTTTAGAAAGGAGTTGAGAGTAGTGTAGAATGGAGTTGAGAGTGGTTTAGAATGGGTTGAGAGTGATTTAGAATGGGTTGAGAATGGTTTAGAATGTGGTTGAGAGTGGTTTAGAATGTGGTTGAGAGTGGTTTAGAATGTGGTTGAGAATGGTTTAGAAGGTGGTTGAGAGTGGTTTAGAATGTAATTGAAAGTGGTTTAGATGGAGTTGAGAGGTTTAGAATGGAGTTGAGAGTAGTGTAGAATGGAGTTGAGAGTGGTTTAGAATGGATTTGAGAGTGGTTTAGAATGGAGTTGAAAATGGAGTGAGAGTGGTTTAGCATGGAGTTTAGAGTGGTTTAGAATAGGGTGAGAATGGTTTAGAATGTGGATGAGAGTGGTTTAGAAAGGAGTTGAGAGAGGTGTTTAGAATGGAGTTGAGAGTAGTTTAGAATGGAGTTGAGAGGTTTAGAAAGGAGTTGAGAGTAGTGTAGAATGGATTTGAGAGTGGTTTAGAATGGAGTTGAAAATGGAGTGAGAGTGGTTTAGAATGGGGTTGAGAATGGTTTAGAATGTGGATGAGAGTGGTTTAGAATGGTGGTTGAGAGTGGTTTAGAATGTGGTTGAGAGTGGTTTAGAATAGAGTTGAGAGTGGTTTAGAATGTGGTTGAGAGTGGTTTAGAATGTGGTTGAGAGTGGTTTAGAATGGAGTTGAGAGCGGTTTAGATTGGAGTTGAGAGTGGTTTAGAATGGGGTTGAGAGTGGTTTAGAAAGGGGTTGAGAGTGGTTTAGAAAGGAGTTGAGAGAGGTGTTTATAATGGAGTTGAGAGTGGTTTAGAATGGAGTTGATAGGTTTAGAATGGAGTTGAGAGTAGTGTAGAATGGAGTTGAGAGTGGTTTAGAATGGATTTGAGTGGTTTAGAATGGAGTTGAAAATGGAGTTGAGTGGTTTAGCATGGAGTTTAGAGTGGTTTAGAATGGGGTTGAGAATGGTTTAGAATGTGGATGAGAGTGGTTTAGAATGAAGTTGAGAGCGGTTTAGATTGGAGTTGAGAGTGGTTTAGAATGGGTTGAGAGTGGTTTAGAAAGGGGTTGAGAGTGGTTTAGAAAGGAGTGAGAGAGGTGTTTATAATGGAGTTGAGAGTAGTTTAGAATGGAGTTGAGAGGTTTAGAAAGGAGTTGAGAGTAGTGTAGAATGGAGTTGAGAGTGGTTTAGAATGGGGTTGAGAGTGATTTAGAATGGGGTTGAGAATGGTTTAGAATGTGGATGAGAATGGTTTAGAATGTGGTTGAGAGTGGTTTAGAATGTGGTTGAGAGTGGTTTAGAATGTGGTTGAGAATGGTTTAGAAGGTGGTTGAGAGTGGTTTAGAATGTAATTGAAAGTGGTTTAGAAAGGAGTTGACAGTGGTTTAGAATGGAGTTGAGCGTCATTTAGAATGGAATTGAGAGAGGTGTTTAGAATGGAGTTGAGAGTGGATTAGAATGTGGTTGAGAGTGGTTTAGAATGTGGTTGCGAGTGGTTTAGAATGTGGTTGAGAGTGGTTTAGAATGGAGTTGAGAGCGGTTTAGATTGGAGTTGAGAGTGGTTTAGAATGGGTTGAGAGTGGTTTAGAAAGGGGTTGAGAGTGGTTTAGAAAGGAGTTGAGAGAGGTGTTTATAATGGAGTTGAGAGTGGTTTAGAAAGGAGTTGAGAGGTTTAGAAAGGAGTTGAGAGTAGTGTAGAATGGATTTGAGAGTGGTTTAGAATGGAGTTGAAAATGGAGTTGAGAGTGGTTTAGCATGGAGTTTAAAGTGGTTTAGAATGGGGTTGAGAATGGTTTAGAATGTGGATGAGAATGGTTTAGAATGTGGTTGAGAGTGGTTTAGAATGTGGTTGAGAGTGGTTTAGAATGTGGTTGAGAATGGTTTAGAAGGTGGTTGAGAGTGGTTTAGAATGTAATTGAAAGTGGTTTAGAATGGAGTTGAGCGTCATTTAGAATGGAATTGAGAGAGGTGTTTAGAATGGAGTTGAGAGTGGTTTAGAATGTGGTTGAGAGTGGTTTAGAATGGAGTTGAGAGCGGTTTAGATTGGAGTTGAGAGTGGTTTAGAATGGGGTTGAGAGTGGTTTAGAAAGGGGTTGAGAGTGGTTTAGAAAGGAGTGAGAGAGGTGTTTATAATGGAGTTGAGAGTGGTTTAGAAAGGAGTTGAGAGGTTTAGAAAGGAGTTGAGAGTAGTGTAGAATGGATTTGAGAGTGGTTTAGAATGGAGTTGAAAATGGAGTTGAGAGTGGTTTAGCATGGAGTTTAAAGTGGTTTAGAATGGGGTTGAGAATGTTTAGAATGTGGATGAGAGTGGTTTAGAATGTGGTTGAGAGTGGTTTAGAATGTGGTTGAGAGCGGTTTAGAATAGAGTTGAGAGCGGTTTAGATTGGAGTTGAGAGTGGTTTAGAATGGGGTTGAGAGTGGTTTAGAAAGGGGTTGAGAGTGGTTTAGAAAGGAGTTGAGAGAGGTGTTTAGAATGGAGTTGAGAGTGGTTTAGAATGGAGTTGAGAGGTGTTTAGAAAGGAGTTGAGAGTAGTGTAGAATGGAGTTGAGAGTGGTTTAGAATGGGGTTGAGAGTGATTTAGAATGGGGTTGAGAATGGTTTAGAATGTGGATGAGAATGGTTTAGAATGTGGTTGAGAGTGGTTTAGAATGTGGTTGAGAGTGGTTTAGAATGTGGTTGAGAATGGTTTAGAAGGTGGTTGAGAGTGTTTAGAATGTAATTGAAAGTGTTTAGAATGGAGTTGAGAGGTTTAGAATGGAGTTGAGAGTAGTGTAGAATGGAGTTGAGAGTGGTTTAGAATGGATTTGAGAGTGGTTTAGAATGGAGTTGAAAATGGAGTTGAGAGTGGTTTAGCATGGAGTTTAGAGTGGTTTGAATAGGTGAGAATGGTTTAGAATGTGGATGAGAGTGGTTTAGAAAGGAGTTGAGAGAGGTGTTTAGAATGGAGTTGAGAGTAGTTTAGAATGGAGTTGAGAGTTAGAAAGAGTTGAGAGTAGTGTAGAATGGATTTGAGAGTGGTTTAGAATGGAGTTGAAAATGGAGTTGAGAGTGGTTTAGAATGGTTGAGAATGGTTTAGAAATGTGATGAGAGTGGTTTAGAATGCTGGTTGAGAGTGGTTTAGAATGTGGTTGAGAGTGGTTTAGAATAGAGTTGAGAGTGGTTTAGAATGTGGTTGAGAGTGGTTTAAAAGATAATGTGGTTGAGAGTGGTTTAGAATGGAGTTGAGAGCGGTTTTCAGATTGGAGTGAGAGTGGTTTAGAATGGGGTTGAGAGTGGTTTAGAAAGGGTGAGAGTGGTTTAGAAAGGAGTTGAGAGAGGTGTTTATAATGGAGTTGAGAGTGGTTTAGAATGGAGTTGAGAGGTTTAGAATGGAGTTGAGAGTAGTGTAGAATGGAGTTGAGAGTGGTTTAGAATGGATTTGAGTTGTTTAGAATGGAGTTGAAAATGGAGTTGAGTGGTTTAGCATGGAGTTTAGAGTGGTTTAGAATGGGGTTGAGAATGGTTTAGAATGTGGATGATAGTGGTTTAGAATGAAGTTGAGAGCGGTTTAAATTGGAGTTGAGAGTGGTTTAGAATGGGGTTGAGAGTGGTTTAGAAGGGGTTGAGAGTGGTTTAGAAAGGAGTTGAGAGAGGTGTTTATAATGGAGTTGAGAGTAGTTTAGAATGGAGTTGAGAGGTTTAGAAAGGAGTTGAGAGTAGTGTAGAATGGAGTTGAGAGTGGTTTAGAATGGGGTTGAGAGTGATTTAGAATGGGTTGAGAATGGTTTAGAATGTGATGAGAATGGTTTAGAATGTGGTTGAGAGTGGTTTAGAATGTGGTTGAGAGTGGTTTAGAATGTGGTTGAGAATGGTTTAGAAGGTGGTTGAGAGTGGTTTAGAATGTAATTGAAAGTGGTTTAGAAAGGAGTTGACAGTGGTTTAGAATGGAGTTGAGCGTCATTTAGAATGGAATTGAGAGAGGTGTTTAGAATGGAGTTGAGAGTGGATTAGAATGTGGTTGAGAGTGGTTTAGAATGTGGTTGCGAGTGGTTTAGAATGTGGTTGAGAGTGGTTTAGAATGGAGTTGAGAGCGGTTTAGATTGGAGTTGAGAGTGGTTTAGAATGGGGTTGAGAGTGGTTTAGAAGGGGTTGAGAGTGGTTTAGAAAGGAGTTGAGAGAGGTGTTTATAATGGAGTTGAGAGTGGTTTAGAAAGGAGTTGAGAGGTTTAGAAAGGAGTTGAGAGTAGTGTAGAATGGATTTGAGAGTGGTTTAGAATGGAGTTGAAAATGGAGTTGAGAGTGGTTTAGCATGGAGTTTAAAGTGGTTTAGAATGGGTTGAGAATGGTTTAGAATGTGGATGAGAGTGGTTTAGAATGTGGTTGAGAGTGGTTTAGAATGTGGTTGAGAGCGGTTTAGAATAGAGTTGAGAGCGGTTTAGATTGGAGTTGAGAGTGGTTTAGAATGGGGTTGAGAGTGGTTTAGAAAGGGGTTGAGAGTGGTTTAGAAAGGAGTTGAGAGAGGTGTTTAGAATGGAGTTGAGAGTGGTTTAGAATGGAGTTGAGAGGTGTTTAGAAAGGAGTTGAGAGTAGTGTAGAATGGAGTTGAGAGTGAGAGTGGTTTAGAATGGGGTTGAGAGTGATTTAGAATGGGGTTGAGAATGGTTTAGAATGTGGATGAGAATGGTTTAGAATGTGGTTGAGAGTGGTTTAGAATGTTGTTGAGAGTGGTTTAGAATGTGGTTGAGAATGGTTTAGAAGGTGGTTGAGAGTGGTTTAGAATGTAATTGAAGTGGTTTAGAATGGAGTTGAGAGGTTTAGAATGGAGTTGAGAGTAGTGTAGAATGGAGTTGAGAGTGGTTTAGAATGGATTTGAGAGTGGTTTAGAAATGGAGTTGAAAATGGAGTTGAGAGTGGTTTAGCATGGAGTTTAGAGTGGTTTAGAATAGGGTTGAGAATGGTTTAGAATGTGGATGAGAGTGGTTTAGAAAGGAGTTGAGAGAGGTGTTTAGAATGGAGTTGAGAGTAGTTTAGAATGAGTTGAGAGGTTTAGAAAGGAGTTGAGAGTAGTGTAGAATGGATTTGAGAGTGGTTTAGAATGGAGTTGAAAATGGAGTTGAGAGTGGTTTAGAATGGGTTGAGAATGGTTTAGAATGTGGATGAGAGTGGTTTAGAATGTGGTTGAGAGTGGTTTAGAATGTGGTTGAGAGTGGTTTAGAATAGAGTTGAGAGTGGTTTAGAATGTGGTTGAGAGTGGTTTAGAATGTGGTTGAGAGTGGTTTAGAATGGAGTGAGAGCGGTTTTCAGATTGGAGTTGAGAGTGGTTTAGAATGGGGTTGAGAGTGGTTTAGAAAGGGGTTGAGAGTGGTTTAGAAAGGAGTTGAGAGAGGTGTTTATAATGGAGTTGAGAGTGGTTTAGAATGGAGTTGAGAGGTTTAGAATGGAGTTGAGAGTAGTGTAGAATGGAGTTGAGAGTGGTTTAGAATGGATTTGAGTTGTTTAGAATGGAGTTGAAAATGGAGTTGAGTGGTTTAGCATGGAGTTTAGAGTGGTTTAGAATGGGGTTGAGAATGGTTTAGAATGTGGATGAGAGTGGTTTAGAATGAAGTTGAGAGCGGTTTAGATTGGAGTGAGAGTGGTTTAGAATGGGTTGAGAGTGGTTTAGAAAGGGGTTGAGAGTGGTTTAGAAAGGAGTGAGAGAGGTGTTTATAATGGAGTTGAGAGTAGTTTAGAATGGAGTTGAGAGGTTTAGAAAGGAGTTGAGAGTAGTGTAGAATGGAGTTGAGAGTGGTTTAGAATGGGGTTGAGAGTGATTTAGAATGGGGTTGAGAATGGTTTAGAATGTGGATGAGAATGGTTTAGAATGTGGTTGAGAGTGGTTTAGAATGTGGTTGAGAGTGGTTTAGAATGTGGTTGAGAATGGTTTAGAAGGTGGTTGAGAGTGGTTTAGAATGTAATTGAAAGTGGTTTAGAAAGGAGTTGACAGTGGTTTAGAATGGAGTTGAGCGTCATTTAGAATGGAATTGAGAGAGGTGTTTAGAATGGAGTTGAGAGTGGATTAGAATGTGGTTGAGAGTGGTTTAGAATGTGGTTGCGAGTGGTTTAGAATGTGGTGAGAGTGGTTTAGAATGGAGTTGAGAGCGGTTTAGATTGGAGTTGAGAGTGGTTAGAATGGGGTTGAGAGTGGTTTAGAAAGGGGTTGAGAGTGCTTGTAGAAGGAGTTGAGAGAGGTGTTATAATGGAGTTGAGAGTGGTTTAGAAGGAGTTGAGAGGTTTAGAAGGGTGAGAGTAGTGTAGAATGGATTTGAGAGTGGTTTAGAATGGAGTTGGAAATGGAGTTGAGAGTGGTTTAGCATGGAGTTTAAGTGGTTTAGAATGGGGTGAGAATGGTTTAGAATGTGGATGAGAGTGGTTAGAATGGTGGTTGAGAGTGGTTAGAATGTGGTTGAGAGCGGTTAGAATAGGAGTGGAGAGCGGTTTAGATTGGAGTTGAGAGTGGTTTAGAATGGGGGTGAGAGTGGTTTAGAAAGGGGTGAGAGTGGTTTAGTAAGGAGTGAGAGAGGTGTTTAGAATGGGAGTTGAGAGTGGTGTAGAATGGGTGTGAGTGGGGTGATAGGTGAGGTGAGAGTTGTGTAGAATGGAGGTGAGAGTGTGAGTGGTGTAGTAGGGGGTGTGTAGTGTTTAGAATGGGGTGGTGTTGGGTGTTGATGGGGTTGTGTTGGGGTGATGGTGGGTGTGTGGTGAGGTTGTTGAGTGGGTTGAGAGTGGTGGTGTGTTTGGTGGTGAGGTGGGTGAGAGTGGTGGTGTATGTTTGTGTTGGGGGTGTTGAATGGTGTGGAGGGGTGTATGGAGGGGTGTGGTGGGGAGAATGGTGTGAGTGGGGTGTTGTATGGATTGAGAGTGGTTGTAGTTGGGTGTGGAATATGGTGTGAGAGTGGTTTTGCATGGAGTTTAGTGTGGTGTTAGTGGGGTGAGTTGGTGTGTTGGTGGTGAGTGTGGGTTTGTTTGGGTGTGGTGTGGGGTGGTGTATGAGGGGTGAGTGGGGTGATTGGTGGGGAGAGGGGTGTATGGTGTGGAGAGGAGGTAGTTGGGATGTGAGAGTGGTTTAGATTGGAGGTGATTTGGGAGTGTGTGTGGGGTTGTTGGGGGTGGTGTTGGGGTGTGTGGTGGTGTGTGGTTGGGTGGTGTGTGGTGGAGTTTGTGGTGGTGTGTGGTGTTGATTAGAGTGGTGTGGGGTGTGTATGTGGGGGAGTGGGGTGTGTATGTGGTGGAGTGGGGGGTGATGGGTGGGTGTGCGGGGGTGTTGGGAGGGGTGTGGGGTGGTGTTGGGGGGGTGTGGGGGTGTATGGGGGGGTGAGGGGGTGTGTTTGGTGTGGTGTGGGGGGGTGTTGAGGGGTGGGTGGTGTTGGGGGGTGTGGTGGGTGTGGGAGTGGTGTTGGGGTGTTGGGTGGGGAGTGAGGGGGTGATGGGTGGGGTGGGGGGGTGTAGGGTGGGGTTTTGGTGGGTGGGGGTGACTGGGTGGGGTGTGGGGGGGTGTTGGGGGGTGTGTTGGGGGGTGTTGGGGGTGGTGTGGGGGTGTGTTGGTAGGGGTGTGAGGTGGTGTGGGGTGGGGTGTGTGGGTGGTGTTGGGGGGGGTGTGGGGGGTGTTTGGGGGGTGTGGGGGGGTGTTTGGTGGGGTGTGTGGGGGGGTGTTGGGTGGGTGTGGTGGGGTGTTGGGTGGGGTGTGGGGGTGTTTGGTGGGTGTGGTGGGGTGTTGGGTGGGGTGTGGGGGGGTGTTGGGGGGGGTGTGGGTGGGTGTTGGGGGGGTGTTGGGGGGTGTTGGGGGTGGTGTTGGGGGGTGTTGGGGGGGTGTGGGGGGGTGTTGGGGGGGTGTGGGGGGTGTTGGGGGGGGTGTTGGGGGTGTTGGGGGGGGTGTGGGGGGTGTTGGGTTGGGTTTGGGGGGGTGTTTGGTGGGGTAATGGGGGGGTGTTGGGTGGGGTGAGGATGGGTGTTGGGTTGGGTGTGTGGGGGGGTGTTGGGTGGTAGAGGTGTGTGAGAGGTGAGAGAGAGGGGAAGAAGAAGAAGGGGGGGGGGGGTGTGTGTGTAGAGAGTGAGATGTGGTAGAATGGAGTTTATAAGAGAGATTGGAATGGAGTTTGGTAGAGATTAGAATGGAGTTTAATAGGGATTAGAAGGGAGTTTAATAGGGATTGGTATGGAGTTTAATAGAGATTAATAAGGAGTTTAATGGAGATTAATATGGAGTTTAATAGAGATTAATATGGAGTTTAATAGAGATTAATATGGAGTTTAATGGAGATGAATATGGAGTTTAATGGAGATTAAAATGGAGTTTGATAGAGATTAAAATGGAGTTTAATAGAGATTAGAATGGAGTATAGTAGAGATTAGAAGGGAGTTTAAGAGATTAGAATGGAGTTTAGTAGAGATTAGAATGGTGTTTATAAGAGAGATTAGAAGGGAGTTTAATAGAGATTAAAAGGGAGTTTAATAGAGATTAAAATGGAGTTTAATAGAGATTAGAATTGAGTTTAAGAGAGATTAGGATGGAGTTTAATAGAGATGAATATGGAGTTTAATGGAGATTAAAATGGAGTTTAATAGAGTTTAAGAATGGAGTTTAATAGATTAGAATGGGGATTAGAATGGAGTTTAATAGATTTGAATGGAGTTTAATAGAGATTAGAATGGAGTATAGTAGAGATTAGAATGGAGTTTAAGAGATTAGAATGGAGTTTAATAGAGATTAGAATGGTGTTTATAAGAGAGATTAGAAGGGAGTTTAATAGAGATTAAAAGGGAGTTTAATAGAGATTAAAATGGAGTTTAATAGAGATTAGAATTGAGTTTAAGAGAGATTAGAATGGAGTTTAATAGAGATTAATATGGAGTTTAATAGAGATTAATATGGAGTTTAATAGAGATTAGAGTGGAGTTTAATAGAGATTAATATGGAGTTTAATAGAGATTAATATGGAGTTTAATAGAGATGAATATGGAGTTTAATGGAGATTAAAATGGAGTTTAATAGAGATTAGAATGGGGATTAGAATGGAGTTTAATAGAGATTTGAATGGAGTATAGTAGAGATTAGAAGGGAGTTTAAGAGATTAGAATGGAGTTTAGTAGAGATTAGAATGGAGTTTATAAGAGAGATTAGAAGGGAGTTTAATAGAGATGAATATGGAGTTTTAATGGAGATTAAAGTGGAGTTTAATAGAGTTTAGAATGGAGTTTAATAGAGATTAGAATGGGGATTAGAATGGAGTTTAATAGAGATTTGAATGGAGTTTAATAGAGATTACGAATGGAGTATAGTAGAGATTAGAATGGAGTTTAAGAGATTAGAATGGAGTTTAATAGGGATTGGTATGGAGTTTAATAGAGATTAATAAGGAGTTTTAATGGAGATTAATATGGAGTTTAATAGAGATTATTATGGAGTTTAATAGAGATTAATATGGAGTTTAATGGAGATGAATATGGAGTTTAATGGAGATTAAAATGGAGTTTGATAGAGATTAAAATGGAGTTTAATAGAGATAGAGATTAGAATGGAGTATAGTAGAGATTAGAAGGGAGTTTTATAAGAGATTAGAATGGAGTTTAATAGAGATTAGAATGGAGTTTATAAGAGAGATTAGAAGGGAGTTTAATAGAGATTAAAAGGGAGTTTAATAGAGATTAAAATGGAGTTTAATAGAGATTAGAATTGAGTTTAAGAGAGATTAGAGTGGAGTTTAAGAGAGATTAATATGGAGTTTAATAGAGATTAATATGGAGTTTAATAGAGATGAATATGGAGTTTAATGGAGATTAAAATGGAGTTTAATAGGGTTTAGAATGGAGTTTAAATAGAGATTAGAATGGGGATTAGAATGGAGTTTAATAGAGATTTGAATGGAGTATAGTAGAGATTAGAAGGGAGTTTAAGAGATTAGAAGGGAGTTTAATAGAGATTAGAATGGTGTTTATAAGAGAGATTAGAAGGGAGTTTAATAGAGATTAAAAGGGAGTTTAATAGAGATTAAAATGGAGTTTAATAGAGATTAGAATTGAGTTTAAGAGAGATTAGAATGGAGTTTAATAGAGATTAATATGGAGTTTAATAGAGATTAATATGGAGTTTAATAGAGATTAATATGGAGTTGAATAGAGATTAGAATGGAGTTTATAAGAGAGATTGGAATGGAGTTTGGTAGAGATTCAGAATGGAGTTTAATAGGGATTAGAAGGGAGTTTAATAGGGATTGGTATGGAGTTTAATAGAGATTAATAAGGAGTTTAATGGAGATTAATATGGAGTTTAATAGAGATTAATATGGAGTTTAATAGAGATTAATATGGAGTTTAATGGAGATGAATATGGAGTTTAATGGAGATTAAAATGGAGTTTGATAGAGATTAAAATGGAGTTTAATAGAGATTAGAATGGAGTATAGTAGAGATTAGAAGGGAGTTTAAGAGATTAGAATGGAGTTTAGTAGAGATTAGAATGGTGTTTATAAGAGAGATTAGAAGGGAGTTTAATAGAGATTAAAAGGGAGTTTAATAGAGATTAAAATGAGTTTAATAGAGATTAGAATTGAGTTTAAGAGAGATTAGGATGGAGTTTAATAGAGATGAATATGGAGTTTAATGGAGATTAAAATGGAGTTTAATAGAGTTTAGAATGGAGTTTAATAGATTAGAATGGGGATTAGAATGGAGTTTATTAGATTTGAATGAGTTTAATAGAGATTAGAATGGAGGTATAGTAGAGATTAGAATGGAGTTTAAGAGATTAGAATGGAGTTTAATAGAGATTAGAATGGTGTTTATAAGAGAGATTAGAAGGGAGTTTAATAGAGATTAAAAGGGAGTTTAATAGAGATTAAAATGGAGTTTAATAGAGATTAGAATTGAGGTTTTAAGAGAGATTAGAATGGAGTTTAATAGAGATTAATATGGAGTTTAATAGAGATTAATATGGAGTTTAATAGAGATTAGAGTGGAGTTTAATAGAGATTAATATGGAGTTTAATAGAGATTAATATGGAGTTTAATAGAGATGAATATGGAGTTTAATGGAGATTAAAATGGAGTTTAATAGAGATTAGAATGGGGATTAGAATGGAGTTTAATAGAGATTTGAATGGAGTATAGTAGAGATTAGAAGGGAGTTTAAGAGATTAGAATGGAGTTTAGTAGAGATTAGAATGGAGTTTATAAGAGAGATTAGAAGGGAGTTTAATAGAGATGAATATGGAGTTTAATGGAGATTAAAGTGGAGTTTAATAGAGTTTAGAATGGAGTTTAATAGAGATTAGAATGGGGATTAGAATGGAGTTTAATAGAGATTTGAATGGAGTTTAATAGAGATTAGAATGGAGTATAGTAGAGATTAGAATGGAGTTTAAGAGATTAGAATGGAGTTTAATAGGGATTGGTATGGAGTTTAATAGAGATTAATAAGGAGTTTAATGGAGATTAATATGGAGTTTAATAGAGATTATTATGGAGTTTAATAGAGATTAATATGGAGTTTAATGGAGATGAATATGGAGTTTAATGGAGATTAAAATGGAGTTTGATAGAGATTAAAATGGAGTTTAATAGAGATAGAGATTAGAATGGAGTATAGTAGAGATTAGAAGGGAGTTTATAAGAGATTAGAATGGAGTTTAATAGAGATTAGAATGGAGTTTATAAGAGAGATTAGAAGGAGTTAATAGAGATTAAAAGGGAGTTTAATAGAGATTAAAATGGAGTTTAATAGAGATTAGAATTGAGTTTAAGAGAGATTAGAGTGGAGTTTAAGAGAGATTAATATGGAGTTTAATAGAGATTAATATGGAGTTTAATAGAGATGAATATGGAGTTTAATGAGATTAAAATGGAGTTTAATAGGGTTTAGAATGGAGTTTAATAGAGATTAGAATGGGGATTAGAATGGAGTTTAATAGAGATTTGAATGGAGTATAGTAGAGATTAGAAGGGAGTTTAAGAGATTAGAAGGGAGTTTAATAGAGATTAGAATGGTGTTTATAAGAGAGATTAGAAGGGAGTTTAATAGAGATTAAAAGGGAGTTTAATAGAGATTAAAATGGAGTTTAATAGAGATTAGAATTGAGTTTAAGAGAGATTAGAATGGAGTTTAATAGAGATTAATATGGAGTTTAATAGAGATTAATATGGAGTTTAATAGAGATTAATATGGAGTTGAATAGAGATTAGAATGGAGTTTATAAGAGAGATTGGAATGGAGTTTGGTAGAGATTAGAATGGAGTTTAATAGGGATTAGAAGGGAGTTTAATAGGGATTGGTATGGAGTTTAATAGAGATTAATAAGGAGTTTAATGGAGATTAATATGGAGTTTAATAGAGATTAATATGGAGTTTAATAGAGATTAATATGGAGTTTAATGGAGATGAATATGGAGTTTAATGGAGATTAAAATGGAGTTCTGATAGAGATTAAAATGGAGTTTAATAGAGATTAGAATGGAGTATAGTAGAGATTAGAAGGGAGTTTAAGAGATTAGAATGGAGTTTAGTAGAGATTAGAATGGTGTTTATAAGAGAGATTAGAAGGGAGTTTAATAGAGATTAAAAGGGAGTTTAATAGAGATTAAAATGGAGTTTAATAGAGATTAGAATTGGGTTTAAGAGAGATTAGGATGGAGTTTAATAGTGATGAATATGGAGTTTAATGGAGATTAAAATGGAGTTTAATAGAGTTTAGAATGGAGTTTAATAGATTAGAATGGGGATTAGAATGGAGTTTATTAGATTTGAATGGAGTTTAATAGAGATTAGAATGGAGTATAGTAGAGATTAGAATGGAGTTTAAGAGATTAGAATGGAGTTTAATAGAGATTAGAATGGTGTTTAATAAGAGAGATTAGAAGGGAGTTTAATAGAGATTAAAAGGGAGTTTAATAGAGATTAAAATGGAGTTTAATAGAGATTAGAATTGAGGTTTTTAAGAGAGATTAGAATGAGTTTAATAGAGATTAATATGGAGTTTAATAGAGATTAATATGGAGTTTAATAGAGATTAGAGTGGAGTTTAATAGAGATTAATATGGAGTTTAATAGAGATTAATATGGAGTTTAATAGAGATGAATATGGAGTTTAATGGAGATTAAAATGGAGTTTAATAGAGATTAGAATGGGGATTAGAATGGAGTTTAATAGAGATTTGAATGGAGTATAGTAGAGATTAGAAGGGAGTTTAAGAGATTAGAATGGAGTTTAGTAGAGATTAGAATGGAGTTTATAAGAGAGATTAGAAGGGAGTTTAATAGAGATGAATATGGAGTTTAATGGAGATTAAAGTGGAGTTTAATAGAGTTTAGAATGGAGTTTAATAGAGATTAGAATGGGGATTAGAATGGAGTTTAATAGAGATTTGAATGGAGTTTAATAGAGATTAGAATGGAGTATAGTAGAGATTAGAATGGAGTTTAAGAGATTAGAATGGAGTTTAATAGGGATTGGTATGGAGTTTAATAGAGATTAATAAGGAGTTTAATGGAGATTAATATGGAGTTTAATAGAGATTAATATGGAGTTTAATAGAGATTAATATGGAGTTTAATGGAGATGAATATGGAGTTTAATGGAGATTAAAATGGAGTTTGATAGAGATTAAAATGGAGTTTAATAGAGATTAGAATGGAGTATAGTAGAGATTAGAAGGGAGTTTATAAGAGATTAGAATGGAGTTTAATAGAGATTAGAATGGAGTTTATAAGAGAGATTAGAAGGGAGTTTAATAGAGATTAAAAGGGAGTTTAATAGAGATTAAAATGGAGTTTAATAGAGATTAGAATTGAGTTTAAGAGAGATTAGAGTGGAGTTTAAGAGAGATTAATATGGAGTTTAATAGAGATTAATATGGAGTTTAATAGAGATGAATATGGAGTTTAATGGAGATTAAAATGGAGTTTAATAGGGTTTAGAATGGAGTTTAATAGAGATTAGAATGGGGATTAGAATGGAGTTTAATAGAGATTTGAATGGAGTATAGTAGAGATTAGAAGGGAGTTTAAGAGATTAGAAGGGAGTTTAATAGAGATTAGAATGGTGTTTATAAGAGAGATTAGAAGGGAGTTTAATAGAGATTAAAAGGGAGTTTAATAGAGATTAAAATGGAGTTTAATAGAGATTAGAATTGAGTTTAAGAGAGATTAGAATGGAGTTTAATAGAGATTAATATGGAGTTTAATAGAGATTAGAATGGAGTTTATAAGAGAGATTGGAATGGAGTTTGGTAGAGATTAGAATGGAGTTTAATAGGGATTGGTATGGAGTTTAATAGAGATTAATAAGGAGTTTAATGGAGATTAATATGGAGTTTAATAGAGATTAATATGGAGTTTAATAGAGATTAATATGGAGTTTAATGGAGATGAATATGGAGTTTAATGGAGATTAAAATGGAGTTTAATAGGGTTTAGAATGGAGTTTAATAGAGATTAGAATGGGGATTAGAATGGAGTTTAATAGAGATTTGAATGGAGTATAGTAGAGATTAGAAGGGAGTTTAAGAGATTAGAAGGGAGTTTAATAGAGATTAGAATGGTGTTTATAAGAGAGATTAGAAGGGAGTTTAATAGAGATTAAAAGGGAGTTTAATAGAGATTAAATGGAGTTTAATAGAGATTAGAATTGAGTTTAAGAGAGATTAGAATGGAGTTTAATAGAGATTAATATGGAGTTTAATAGAGATTAATATGGAGTTTAATAGAGATTAATATGGAGTTGAATAGAGATTAGAATGGAGTTTATAAGAGAGATTGGAATGGAGTTTGGTAGAGATTAGAATGGAGTTTAATAGGGATTAGAAGGGAGTTTAATAGGGATTGGTATGGAGTTTAATAGAGATTAATAAGGAGTTTAATGGAGATTAATATGGAGTTTAATAGAGATTAATATGGAGTTTAATAGAGATTAATATGGAGTTTAATGGAGATGAATATGGAGTTTAATGGAGATTAAAATGGAGTTTGATAGAGATTAAAATGGAGTTTAATAGAGATTAGAATGGAGTATAGTAGAGATTAGAAGGGAGTTTAAGAGATTAGAATGGAGTTTAGTAGAGATTAGAATGGTGTTTATAAGAGAGATTAGAAGGGAGTTTAATAGAGATTAAAAGGGAGTTTAATAGAGATTAAAATGGAGTTTAATAGAGATTAGAATTGAGTTTAAGAGAGATTAGGATGGAGTTTAATAGAGATGAATATGGAGTTTTAATGGAGATTAAAATGGAGTTTAATAGAGTTTAGAATGGAGTTTAATAGATTAGAATGGGGATTAGAATGGAGTTTAATAGATTTGAATGGAGTTTAATAGAGATTAGAATGGAGTATAGTAGAGATTAGAATGGAGTTAAGTGATTAGAATGGAGTTTAATAGAGATTAGAATGGTGTTTATAAGAGAGATTAGAAGGGAGTTTAATAGAGATTAAAAGGGAGTTTAATAGAGATTAAAATGGAGTTTAATAGAGATTTAGAATTGAGTTTAAGAGAGATTAGAATGGAGTTTAATAGAGATTAATATGGAGTTAATAGAGATTAATATGGAGTTTAATAGAGATTAGAGTGGAGTTTAATAGAGATTAATATGGAGTTTAATAGAGATTAATATGGAGTTTAATAGAGATGAATATGGAGTTTAATGGAGATTAAAATGGAGTTTAATAGAGATTAGAATGGGGATTAGAATGGAGTTTAATAGAGATTTGAATGGAGTATAGTAGAGATTAGAAGGGAGTTTAAGAGATTAGAATGGAGTTTAGTAGAGATTAGAATGGAGTTTATAAGAGAGATTAGAAGGGAGTTTAATAGAGATGAATATGGAGTTTAATGGAGATTAAAGTGGAGTTTAATAGAGTTTAGAATGGAGTTTAATAGAGATTAGAATGGGGATTAGAATGGAGTTTAATAGAGATTTGAATGGAGTTAATAGAGATTAGAATGGAGTATAGTAGAGATTAGAATGGAGTTTAAGAGATTAGAATGGAGTTTTAATAGGGATTGGTATGGAGTTTAATAGAGATTAATAAGGAGTTTAATGGAGATTAATATGGAGTTTAATAGAGATTAATATGGAGTTTAATAGAGATTAATATGGAGTTTAATGGAGATTAAAATGGAGTTTGATAGAGATTAAAATGGAGTTTAATAGAGATTAGAATGGAGTATAGTAGAGATTAGAAGGGAGTTTATAAGAGATTAGAATGGAGTTTAATAGAGATTAGAATGGAGTTTATAAGAGAGATTAGAAGGGAGTTTAATAGAGATTAAAAGGGAGTTTAATAGAGATTAAAATGGAGTTTAATAGAGATTAGAATTGAGTTTTAAGAGAGATTAGAGTGGAGTTTAAGAGAGATTAATATGGAGTTTAATAGAGATTAATATGGAGTTTAATAGAGATGAATATGGAGTTTAATGGAGATTAAAATGGAGTTTAATAGGGTTTAGAATGGAGTTTAATAGAGATTAGAATGGGGATTAGAATGGAGTTTAATAGAGATTTGAATGGAGTATAGTAGAGATTAGAAGGGAGTTTAAGAGATTAGAAGGGAGTTTAATAGAGATTAGAATGGTGTTTATAAGAGAGATTAGAAGGGAGTTTAATAGAGATTAAAAGGGAGTTTAATAGAGATTAAAATGGAGTTTAATAGAGATTAGAATTGAGTTTAAGAGAGATTAGAATGGAGTTTAATAGAGATTAATATGGAGTTTAATAGAGATTAGAGTGGAGTTTATAAGAGAGATTGGAATGGAGTTTGGTAGAGATTAGAATGGAGTTTAATAGGGATTAGAAGGGAGTTTAATAGGGATTGGTATGGAGTTTAATAGAGATTAATAAGGAGTTTAATGGAGATTAATATGGAGTTTAATAGAGATTAATATGGAGTTTAATAGAGATTAATATGGAGTTTAATGGAGATGAATATGGAGTTTAATGGAGATTAAAATGGAGTTTGATAGAGATTAAAATGGAGTTTAATAGAGATTAGAATGGAGTTTAGTAGAGATTAGAATGGTGTTTATAAGAGAGATTAGAAGGGAGTTTAATAGAGATTAAAAGGGAGTTTAATAGAGATTAAAATGGAGTTTAATAGAGATTAGAATTGAGTTTAAGAGAGATTAGGATGGAGTTTAATAGAGATGAATATGGAGTTTAATGGAGATTAAAATGGAGTTTAATAGAGTTTAGAATGGAGTTTAATAGATTAGAATGGGGATTAGAATGGAGTTTAATAGATTTGAATGGAGTTTAATAGAGATTAGAATGGAGTATAGTAGAGATTAGAATGGAGTTTAAGAAGATTAGAATGGAGTTTAATAGAGATTAGAATGGTGTTTATAAGAGAGATTAGAAGGGAGTTTAATAGAGATTAAAAGGGAGTTTAATAGAGATTAAAATGGAGTTTAATAGAGATTAGAATTGAGTTTAAGAGAGATTAGAATGGAGTTTAATAGAGATTAATATGGAGTTTAATAGAGATTAATATGGAGTTTAATAGAGATTAGAGTGGAGTTTAATAGAGATTAATATGGAGTTTAATAGAGATTAATATGGAGTTTAATAGAGATGAATATGGAGTTTAATGGAGATTAAAATGGAGTTTAATAGAGATTAGAATGGGGATTAGAATGGAGTTTAATAGAGATTTGAATGGAGTATAGTAGAGATTAGAAGGGAGTTTAAGAGATTAGAATGGAGTTTAGTAGAGATTAGAATGGAGTTTATAAGAGAGATTAGAAGGGAGTTTAATAGAGATGAATATGGAGTTTAATGGAGATTTAAGTGGAGTTTAATAGAGTTTAGAATGGAGTTTAATAGAGATTAGAATGGGGATTAGAATGGAGTTTAATAGAGATTTGAATGGAGTTTAATAGAGATTAGAATGGAGTATAGTAGAGATTAGAATGGAGTTTAAGAGATTAGAATGGAGTTTAATAGGGATTGGTATGGAGTTTAATAGAGATTAATAAGGAGTTTAATGGAGATTAATATGGAGTTTAATAGAGATTAATATGGAGTTTAATAGAGATTAATATGGAGTTTATAAGAGAGATTGGAATGGAGTTTGGTAGAGATTAGAATGGAGTTTAATAGGGATTAGAAGGGAGTTTAATAGGGATTGGTATGGAGTTTAATAGAGATTAATAAGGAGTTTAATGGAGATTAATATGGAGTTTAATAGAGATTAATATGGAGTTTAATAGAGATTAATATGGAGTTTAATGGAGATGAATATGGAGTTTAATGGAGATTAAAATGGAGTTTGATAGAGATTAAAATGGAGTTTAATAGAGATTAGAATGGAGTATAGTAGAGATTAGAAGGGAGTTTAAGAGATTAGAATGGAGTTTAGTAGAGATTAGAACTGGTGTTTATAAGAGAGATTAGAAGGGAGTTTAATAGAGATTAAAAGGGAGTTTTAATAGAGATTAAAATGGAGTTTATAAGAGAGATTGGAATGGAGTTTGGTAGAGATTAGAATGGAGTTTAATAGGGATTAGAAGGGAGTTTAATAGGGATTGGTATGGAGTTTAATAGAGATTAATAAGGAGTTTAATGGAGATTAATATGGAGTTTAATAGAGATTAATATGGAAGTTTAATAGAGATTAATATGGAGTTTAATGGAGATGAATATGGAGTTTAATGGAGATTAAAATGGAGTTTGATAGAGATTAAAATGGAGTTTAATAGAGATTAGAATGGAGTATAGTAGAGATTAGAAGGGAGTTTAAGAGATTAGAATGGAGTTTAGTAGAGATTAGAATGGTGTTTATAAGAGAGATTAGAAGGGAGTTTTAATAGAGATTAAAAGGGAGTTTAATAGAGATTAAAATGGAGTTTAATAGAGATTAGAATTGAGTTTAAGAGAGATTAGGATGGAGTTTAATAGAGATGAATATGGAGTTTAATGGAGATTAAAATGGAGTTTAATAGAGTTTAGAATGGAGTTTAATAGATTAGAATGGGGATTAGAATGGAGTTTAATAGATTTGAATGGAGTTTAATAGAGATTAGAATGGAGTATAGTAGAGATTAGAATGGAGTTTAAGAGATTAGAATGGAGTTTAATAGAGATTAGAATGGTGTTTATAAGAGAGATTAGAAGGGAGTTTAATAGAGATTAAAAGGGAGTTTAATAGAGATTAAAATGGAGTTTAATAGAGATTAGAATTGAGTTTAATAGAGATTAGAATGGAGTTTAATAGAGATTAATATGGAGTTTAATAGAGATTAATATGGAGTTTAATAGAGATTAGAGTGGAGTTTAATAGAGATTAATATGGAGTTTAATAGAGATTAATATGGAGTTTAATAGAGATGAATATGGAGTTTAATGGAGATTAAAATGGAGTTTAATAGAGATTAGAATGGGATTAGAATGGAGTTTAATAGAGATTTGAATGGAGTATAGTAGAGATCTAGAAGGGAGTTTAAGAGATTAGAATGGAGTTTAGTAGAGATTAGAATGGAGTTTATAAGAGAGATTAGAAGGGAAGTTTAATAGAGATGAATATGGAGTTTAATGGAGATTTAAGTGGAGTTTAATAGAGTTTAGAATGGAGTTTAATAGAGATTAGAATGGGGATTAGAATGGAGTTTAATAGAGATTTGAATGGTGTTTATAAGAGAGATTAGAAGGGAGTTTAATAGAGATTAAAAGGGAGTTTAATAGAGATTAAAATGGAGTTTAATAGAGATTAGAATTGAGTTTAAGAGAGATTAGGATGGAGTTTAATAGAGATGAATATGGAGTTTAATGGAGATTAAAATGGAGTTTAATAGAGTTTAGAATGGAGTTTAATAGATTAGAATGGGGATTAGAATGGAGTTTAATAGATTTGAATGGAGTTTAATAGAGATTAGAATGGAGTATAGTAGAGATTAGAATGGAGTTTAAGAGATTAGAATGGAGTTTAAATAGAGATTAGAATGGTGTTTATAAGAGAGATTAGAAGGGAGTTTAATAGAGATTAAAGGGAGTTTAATAGAGATTAAAATGGAGTTTAATAGAGATTAGAATTGAGTTTAAGAGAGATTAGAATGGAGTTTAATAGAGATTAATATGGAGTTTAATAGAGATTAATATGGAGTTTAATAGAGATTAGAGTGGAGTTTAATAGAGATTAATATGGAGTTTAATAGAGATTAATATGGAGTTTAATAGAGATGAATATGGAGTTTAATGGAGATTAAAATGGAGTTTAATAGAGATTAGAATGGGGATTAGAATGGAGTTTAATAGAGATTTGAATGGAGTATAGTAGAGATTAGAAGGGAGTTTAAGAGATTAGAATGGAGTTTAGTAGAGATTAGAATGGAGTTTATAAGAGAGATTAGAAGGGAGTTTAATAGAGATGAATATGGAGTTTAATGGAGATTTAAGTGGAGTTTAATAGAGTTTAGAATGGAGTTTAATAGAGATTAGAATGGGGATTAGAATGGAGTTTAATAGAGATTTGAATGGAGTTTAATAGAGATTAGAATGGAGTATAGTAGAGATTAGAATGGAGTTTAAGAGATTAGAATGGAGTTTAATAGGGATTGGTATGGAGTTTAATAGAGATTAATAAGGAGTTTAATGGAGATTAATATGGAGTTTAATAGAGATTAATATGGAGTTTAATAGAGATTAATATGGAGTTTAATGGAGATGAATATGGAGTTTAATGGAGATTAAAATGGAGTTTGATAGAGATTAAAATGGAGTTTCAATAGAGATTAGAATGGAGTATAGTAGAGATTAGAAGGGAGTTTATAAGAGATTAGAATGGAGTTTTAATAGAGATTAGAATGGAGTTTATAAGAGAGATTAGAAGGGAGTTTAATAGAGATTAAAAGGGAGTTTAATAGAGATTAAAATGGAGTTTAATAGAGATTAGAATTGAGTTTAAGAGAGATTAGAGTGGAGTTTAAGAGAGATTAATATGGAGTTTAATAGAGATTAATATGGAGTTTAATAGAGATGAATATGGAGTTTAATGGAGATTAAAATGGAGTTTAATAGGGTTTAGAATGGAGTTTAATAGAGATTAGAATGGGATTAGAATGGAGTTTAATAGAGATTTGAATGGAGTATAGTAGAGATTAGAAGGGAGTTTAAGAGATTAGAAGGGAGTTTAATAGAGATTAGAATGGTGTTTATAAGAGAGATTAGAAGGGAGTTTAATAGAGATTAAAAGGGAGTTTAATAGAGATTAAAATGGAGTTTAATAGAGATTAGAATTGAGTTTAAGAGAGATTAGAATGGAGTTTAATAGAGATTAATATGGAGTTTAATAGAGATTAGAATGGAGTTTATAAGAGAGATTGGAATGGAGTTTGGTAGAGATTAGAATGGAGTTTAATAGGGATTAGAAGGGAGTTTAATAGGGATTGGTATGGAGTTTAATAGAGATTAATAAGGAGTTTAATGGAGATTAATATGGAGTTTAATAGAGATTAATATGGAGTTTAATAGAGATTAATATGGAGTTTAATGGAGATGAATATGGAGTTTAATGAGATTAAAATGGAGTTTGATAGAGATTAAAATGGAGTTTAATAGAGATTAGAATGGAGTATAGTAGAGATTAGAAGGGAGTTTAAGAGATTAGAATGGAGTTTAGTAGAGATTAGAATGGTGTTTATAAGAGAGATTAGAAGGGAGTTTAATAGAGATTAAAAGGGAGTTTAATAGAGATTAAAATGGAGTTTAATAGAGATTAGAATTGAGTTTAAGAGAGATTAGGATGGAGTTTAATAGAGATGAATATGGAGTTTAATGGAGATTAAAATGGAGTTTAATAGAGTTTAGAATGGAGTTTAATAGATTAGAATGGGGATTAGAATGGAGTTTAATAGATTTGAATGGAGTTTAATAGAGATTAGAATGGAGTATAGTAGAGATTAGAATGGAGTTTAAGAGATTAGAATGGAGTTTAATAGAGATTAGAATGGTGTTTATAAGAGAGATTAGAAGGGAGTTTAATAGAGATTTAAAAGGGAGTTTAATAGAGATTAAAATGGAGTTTAATAGAGATTAGAATGAGTTTAAGAGAGATTAGAATGGAGTTTAATAGAGATTAATATGGAGTTTAATAGAGATTAATATGGAGTTTAATAGAGATTAGAGTGGAGTTTAATAGAGATTAATATGGAGTTTAATAGAGATTAATATGGAGTTTTAATAGAGATGAATATGGAGTTTTAATGGAGATTAAAATGTAGTTTAATAGAGATTAGAATGGGGATTAGAATGGAGTTTAATAGAGATTTGAATGGAGTATAGTAGAGATTAGAAGGGAGTTTAAGAGATTAGAATGGAGTTTAGTAGAGATTAGAATGGAGTTTATAAGAGAGATTAGAAGGGAGTTTAATAGAGATGAATATGGAGTTTAATGGAGATTTAAGTGGAGTTTAATAGAGTTTAGAATGGAGTTTAATAGAGATTAGAATGGGGATTAGAATGGAGTTTAATAGAGATTTGAATGGAGTTTAATAGAGATTAGAATGGAGTATAGTAGAGATTAGAATGGAGTTTAAGAGATTAGAATGGAGTTTAATAGGGATTAATAAGGAGTTTAATGGAGATTAATATGGAGTTTAATAGAGATTAATATGGAGTTTAATAGAGATTAATATGGAGTTTAATGGAGATGAATATGGAGTTTAATGGAGATTAAAATGGAGTTTGATAGAGATTAAAATGGAGTTTAAATAGAGATTAGAATGGAGTATAGTAGAGATTAGAAGGGAGTTTATAAGAGATTAGAATGGAGTTTAAATAGATTAGAATGGAGTTTACTAAAGAGATTAGAAGGGAGTTTAATAGAGAATTAAAAGGGAGTTTAATAGAGATTAAAATGGAGTTTAATAGAGATTAGAATTGAGTTTAAGAGAGATTAGAGTGGAGTGGTTAAGAGAGATTAATATGGAGTTTAATAGAGATTAATATGGAGTTTAATAGAGATGAATATGGAGTTTTAATGGAGATTAAAATGGAGTTTAATAGGGTTTAGAATGGAGTTTAATAGAGATTAGAATGGGGATTAGAATGGAGTTTAATAGAGATTTGAATGGAGTATAGTAGAGATTAGAAGGGAGTTTAAGAGATTAGAAGGGAGTTTAATAGAGATTAGAATGGTGTTTATAAGAGAGATTAGAAGGGAGTTTAATAGAGATTTCAAAGGGAGTTTAATAGAGATTAAAATGGAGTTTAATAGAGATTAGAATTGAGTTTAAGAGAGATTAGATGGAGTTTAATAGACGATCTGAATATGGAGTTTAATGGAGATTAAAATGGAGTTTAATAGAGTTTAGAATGGAGTTTAATAGATTAGAATGGGGATTAGACATGGAGTTTAATACGATTTGAATGGAGTTTAATAGAGATTAGACATGGAGTATAGTAGAGATTAGAATGGAGTTTCAGAGATTAGAATGGAGTTTAATAGAGATTAGAATGGAGGTTATAAGAGAGATTAGAAGGGAGTTTAAAGAGATTAAACGGAGTTAATAGAGACTTAAACTGGAGTTTAATAGAGATTAAAATGGATGTTAATAGACGATTAGAATGGAGTTTAACTCATATCTAAAGGACTCTCAAATGAGATTAATAGAGATTTGAATGGAGTATAGTAGAGATCTAGAAGGGAGTTCTAAAGACTCTAGAATGGAGTTTAATACGCGATCTAGAACTTGAGTTCTAAGAGAGCTTAGCTGAGTTTTAATAGAGATGAATATGGAGTTTTAATGGAGATTAAAATGGATGCTAAACCAATCAACTCCATTTTTCAACTCCATTCTAAACCTCGAAATCATTCTAAAAGACTCTTAATCATTCTACTAGACGCGATATCCATTCTATACTTCTCAACTCCATTATAAACCAACTCAAACTCCATTTTAAACACCTCTCTCAACTGCTTTCTAAACCGACTCTCATAGAAGAGTTTCAATAGAGATTACAAGAGATTCTAAACGATCTCAACTTCCAGATATAAACGCGCTCTCAACTCGATTCTAAAGCCACTCTCAACCAGATTCTAACACCTCTCAACCACATTCTAACCACTCTCAACTCTATTCTAAACCACTCTCAACCACATTCTAAACCACTCTCAACCACATTCTAAAACACTCTCATCCACATTCTAAACCATTCTCAACCCCATTCTAAACCACTCTCAACTCCATTTTCAACTCCATTCTAAACCACTCTCAAATCCATTCTACACTACTCTCAACTCCATTCTAAACCTCCTCAACTCCATTCTAAACTACTCTCAACTCCATTCTAAACACCTCTCTCAACTCCTTTCTAACCACTCTCATCCACATTCTAAACCATTCTCAACCCTATTCTAAACCACTCTAAACTCCATGCTAAACCACTCTCAACTCCATTTTCAACTCCATTCTAAACCACTCTCAAATCCATTCTAAACCACTCTCAACTCCATTCTACACTACTCTCAACTCCATTCTAAACCTCTCAACTCCATTCTAAACCACTCTCAACTCCATTCTAAACACCTCTCTCAACTCCTTTCTAAACCACTCTCAACCCCTTTCTAAACCACTCTCAACCCCATTCTAAACCACTCTCAACCCCATTCTAAAACCACTCTCAACTCCCTTCTAAAACCACTATCAACTCCATTTTCAACTCCATTCTAAACCACTCTCAAATCATTCTACACTACTCTCAACTCCTTTCTAAACCTCTCAACTCCATTCTAAACCACTCTCAACTCCAATCTAAACCGCTCTCAACTTCATTCTAAACCACTCTCATCCACATTCTAACCATTCTCAACCCCATTCTAAACCACTCTTAAACTCCATGCTAAACCACTCAAACTCCATTTTCAACTCCATTCTAAACCACTCAAATCCATCTAAACCACTCTCAACTCCCATTCTACACTACTCTCAACTCCATCTAAACCTCTCAACTCCATTCTAAACCACTCTCAACTCCATAATAACACCTCTCTCAACCTCCTTTCTAAACCACTCTCAACCCCTTTCTAAACCACTCTCAACCCCATTCTAAACCACTCTCAACTCCAATCTAAACCGCTCTCAACTCCATTCTAAACCACTCTCAACCACATTCTAAACCACTCTCAACCACATTCTAAAACCACTCTCAACTCTATTCTAAACCACTCTCAACCACATTCTAAACCACTCTCAACCACATTCTAAACCACTCTCATCCACATTCTAAACCATTCTCAACCCCATTCTAAACCACTCTCAACTCCATTTTCAACTCCATTCTAAACCACTCTCAAATCCATTCTACACTACTCTCAACTCCTTTCTAAACCTCTCAACTCCATCTAAACTACTCTCAACTCCATTTCTAAACACCTCTCTCAACTCCTTTCTAAACCACTCTCATCCACATTCTAAACCATTCACAACCCTATTCTAAACCACTCTAAACTCCATGCTAAACCACTCTCAACTCCATTTTCAACTCCATTCTAAACCACTCTCAAATCCATTCTAAACCACTCTCAACTCCATTCTACACTACTCTCAACTCCATTCTAAACCTCTCAAACTCCATTCTAAACCACTCTCAACTCCATTCTAAACACCTCTCTCAACTCCTTTCTAAACCACTCTCAACCCCCTTCTAAACCACTCTCAACCCCATTCTAAACCACTCTCAACCCCATTCTAAACCACTCTCAACTCCATTCTAACCACTATCAACTCCATTTTCAACTCCATTCTAAACCACTCTCAAATCCATTCTACACTACTCTCAACTCCTTTCTAAACCTCTCAACTCCATTCTAAACCACTCTCAACTCCAATCTAAACCGCTCTCAACTTCATTCTAAACCACTCTCATCCACATTCTAAACCATTCTCAACCCCATTCTAAACCACTCTAAACTCCATGCTAAACCACTCAACTCCATTTTTCAACTCCATTCTAAACCACTCAAATCCATTCTAAACCACTCTCAACTCCATTCTACACTACTCTCAACTCCATTCTAAACCTCTCAACTCCATTCTAAACCACTCTCAACTCCATTATAAACACCTCTCTCAACTCCTTTCTAAACCACTCTCAACCCCTTCTAAACCACTCTCAACCCCATTCTAAACCACTCTCAACTCCAATCTAAACCGCTCTCAACTCATTCTAAACCACTCTCAACCACATTCTAACCACTCTCAACCACATTCTAAACCACTCTCAACTCTATTCTAAACCACTCTCAACCACATTCTAAACCACTCTCAACCACATTCTAACCACTCTCATCCACATTCTAAACCATTCTCAACCCCATTCTAAACCACTCTCAACTCCATTTTCAACTCCATTCTAAACCACTCTCAAATCCATTCTACACTACTCTCAACTCCTTTCTAAACCTCTCAACTCCATTCTAAACTACTCTCAACTCCATTCTAAACACCTCTCTCAACTCCTTTCTAAACCACTCTCATCCACATTCTAAACCATTCTCAACCTATTCTAAACCACTCTAAACTCCATGCTAAACCACTCTCAACTCCATTTTCAACTCCATTCTAAACCACTCTCAAATCCATTCTAAACCACTCTCAACTCCATTCTACACTACTCTCAACTCCATTCTAACCTCTCAACTCCATTCTAAACCACTTTCAATTACATTCTAAACCACTCTCAACCACCTTCTAAACCATTCTCAACCACATTCTAAACCACTCTCAACACATTCTAAACCACTCTCAACCACATTCTAAACCAT
>NW_028161355.1:0-24998 GCF_964263955.1 Coregonus lavaretus
CATACCCTAGGTTTAGCTTTATTTCTACACCCCCAAACTACTTCCTGTGGCTATGGGACAGAGGAGGAGGGGAGGGGAGATGGAGAGTGAGAGAGAAGAGGAGTAGAGAGAGGGAGATGTCAAAAGAGATAGGGCTGACAGACTAACACGCAGTCAACTGAATATCTTTTCATAACTGACTTCTCACCAGTTATGTCATCACAACCAGTAACCTTTTCCACTCTTCCACTCCTGGTACGGCTCAGCTTGACCTCTGACCTATGAAATGAATGATTTCAAAAACAGACAAAAGCAAAGGTATTAAATTATATATAAACTCATCTGCAAAGAGAGGTTCACCTTTCCACAGAAGGGGAATGTGTGTACACATGGGTGTTATTGCATCATACCAACTATAAGCCTATCTTCCCCATCACATCACGTGTGTTGTTGCACCATACCAACTATAAGCCTATCTTCTCCATCACATCATGAAAGGTGATGTTGATGTTCATTTCTCCTCTCTTTTGCCCCTCCCCCCTCTCTCACTCTCTCTCTCAGTTCAATTCAAAGTGGGTTTCATTGACATGGGAAGCATATGTTAACATTGACAAAGCAAGTGAACTAAACAATTACAAACAGTAAACTTTAAACACACAAAAGTTTCAAAAGAGAAAGTCATTTGAAATGTTAATAATTTAACTATATAAAAAAACAAAAAATAAAAATGAGTGTATCAGTCCTGACCTGTATAGGCCGTCGGTCAATACACTGTAAATGAAATATAAACTAGCTGGCTCCACTAGGGCCCTCTCAGCCAGGTGGCTCCACTAGGCCCTCTCAGCCAGGTGGCTCCACTAGGCCCTCTCAGCCAGGTGGCTCCACTAGGGCCCTCTCAGCCAGGTGGCTCCACTAGGGCCCTCTCAGCCAGGTGGCTCCACTAGGGCCCTCTCAGCCAGGTGGCTCCACTAGGGCCCACTCAGCCAGGTGGCTCCACTAGGCCCTCTCAGCCAGGTGGCTCCACTAGGGTCCTCTCAGCCAGGTGGCTCCACTAGGGCCCTCTCAGCCAGGTGGCTCCACTAGGGTCCTCTCAGCCAGGTGGCTCCACTAGGGCCCTCTTAGCCAGGTGGCTCCACTAGGCCCTCTCAGCCAGGTTGCTCCACTAGGGCCCTCTCAGCCAGCTGGTGTTTCTAGGAGAGTGTGAGCTGTCTGTGCAAAAAGTAGAAGTACAAATGGCTGAGAATTTTGATAACTATATAAAAGAAAGATTAAAGTATTTGTCACTGCCTGGAACATTAAGGAACATTAAGCCAATATTCTATAAGAGGTGAACTCAAGCAGTAGAAAGTTAGAGGTGATATTATATAACACACTATGTGAAACATTGCTGCAAGACAGATCAGTTTGCTGTGTTTAGCTGGGCTCAACCACTGATCCAAGATAAGTTGCTAAGAAGTTTATCTCACATCATTGAAGTAAGGAACTAATGACATAGAAGTCATATAGCCTAGCAGTATTTTCCACTCTTCAGTCCACTCTTCATGACAGTAGACTTGTATAACATTCGGAGAGTACGACCCTGCCTTACACAGGAAGCGGCACAGGTCCTAATCCAGGCACTTGTCATCTCCCGTCTGGATTACTGCAACTCGCTGTTGGCTGGGCTCCCTGCCTGTGCCATTAAACCCCTACAACTCATCCGGAATACCGCAGCCCGTCTGGTGTTCAACCTTCCCAAGTTCTCTCACGTCACCCCCCTCCTCCGCACACTCCACTGGCTTCCAGTTGAAGCTCGCATCCGTTACAAGACCATGGTGCTTGCCTATGGAGCAGTGAGGGGAACGGCACCTCCGTACCTTCAGGCTCTGATCAGTCCCTACACCCAGGCGAGGGCATTGCGTTCATCCACCTCTGGCCTGCTGGCTCCCCTTCCTCTGCGGAAGCATAGTTCCCGCTCAGCCCAGTCAAAACTGTTCGCTGCTCTGGCACCCCAATGGTGGAACAAGCTCCCTCACGACGCCAGGACAGCGGAGTCACTCACCACCTTCCGGAGACATTTGAAACCCCACCTCTTTAAGGAACACCTGGGATAGGATAAAGTAATCCTTCTACCCCCCCCCCCCCCCCCCCCCCCCAAAAAAAAAATATATATATATAATTGTAAAGTGGTTATCCCACTGGCTATAGGGTGAATGCACCAATTTGTAGTCGCTCTGGATAAGAGCGTCTGCTAAATGACGTAAATGTGCCCTTGAGCAAGGCACTTAACCCTAATTGCTCCTGTAAGTCGCTCTGGATAAGAGCGTCTGCTAAATGACTAAAATGTAAATGTAAATGTATAGCTCAGTGGAGCCCCAGTTAGAGACAGATATGATACCTGCAGTGATATTGATGATCCTGTTCTGGAGCACAGGTAGGATGCTGTTATACTGATATACACTTGTGACAGTTACTGAGATATGTTTTGATATTGTAAGATATATGATCATTTGCAGAGTTATTAAATAACATGCAACTGGATGCAGACAGTAAAAATCTGTCTTAAAGCAGGACAATTATGTAATCACCAGTAAATGTAATTTACTGTAGCATAACTGTCACGATCGTTGACGGAAGCGGACCAAGGCGCAGCGTGATAGGCGTACATACTTTATTTAGTACACACACAAGCAAAACAATAAACCAAACGATACGTGAAGTCCTAGGTCATAACACAAACCAAACTGAACAAGATCCCACAAAATAACAGTGCCAAACAGGCTGCCTAAGTATTGTCCCCACTCAGAGACAACAAGCTACAGCTGCCTCTGATTGGGAACCACCCTGGCCAACATAGATCTAAACGATCTAGAACACAAACATAGAAAACTAAACAATGAAACCTACAGGGGAGATAGAGACCCCATTTTGCCATACCCTAGGTTTAGCTGTATTTCTACACACCCCCATTAGCCATACCCTAGGTTTATTTGTCCTCTCTTCTCCCCCTCTCCACCCTCTCCCCCCTCTCCTCCTCTGCCTCTCTCCTCCTCTCCCCCCTCTCCTCCTCTCCCTCTCTCCCCTCTCTCTCCCTCTTCTCTTTGCCCCCTCTCCCCCTCTCCTCCTCTCCCCCTCTCCCCCCTCCTCCACTCCCCCTCTCCCCCTCTCCTCTTCTCCCTCTCTGCTCCTCTCCCCCCTCTCCTCCTCTACCTCTCTCTCTCCTCCTCTCCTCTTCTCCTCCTCTCCCTCTCTCTCCCTCTCCCCCTCTCCTCCTCTTCCTCTCTCCCCCCTCTCCTCTTCCTCTCTCCCCCCTCTCCCCCTCTCCTCTTCTCCCCCTCTCCTCCTCTCCCCTCTCCTCTTCTCCCTCTCTCCCCCTCTCCATCCTCTCCTCTTCTCCCTCTCTCCCCCTCTCCTCTCCTCCTCTCCTCCTCTCCTCCTCTCCTCCTCTCCTCCTCTCCCCTTCTCCTCCTCTCCCTCTCTCAATCTCCTCTCCCCTCTCTCCTCCTCTCCCCACTCTCCTCTCCTCCTCTCCCCCCTCTTCCCCTCTTCTTTTCCCTCATCTTACATTATATAATATATATTTGAGGAGGGGAGGGAGAGAGAGAGAGAGAGAGAGAGAGGGAGGGAGGGAGGAGGAAGAGAGTAATGTGGCAGACGTTGAGAGGGGGAGGGAAAGGGGAGAGAGACGGAGGAGAGGGAGAGATGGGAGAGAGAGAATATATTATTATCACTGACTTCTCACAAGTGATGTCATCATAACCAGTAACCTTTTCCACTCTTGGCCCAGCCCAGCCTGACCCTGACATATATCATCAGGCCTGTTGAGTTGACTTGGGTAACAGACCTCTAGCTTCTACACCACATCCCCCCTTCTCCTGCTCTAACATGAGACCTCATCAGTACTCATTTTGGGTGCTGGTACTGTTTATATTTAGGTGCTGGAACATTAACCAATATTCTATAAGAGGTGAACTCAAGCAGTAGAAAGTTAGAGGTGATATTATAGGACACACTATGTGAAACATTGCTACTCTGTCAGCAGTGTCCTGTGGGGGTTTTCAAAACAGATCAGTTTGATGTAGTTAGCTGGGTTCAACCACTGATCCAATATAAGTTGCTAAGACGTTTATCTCACATCAAAGACCTAATGAACTAATGACATATAGCCTAGCAGTATTTTCCACTCTTCAGTCCACTCTTCATGACAGCACTCTTCATGACAGTAGACTTGTATAGCTCAGTGGAGCCCCAGTTAGAGACAGATATGATACCTGCAGTGATATTGATGATCCTGTTCTGGAGCACAGGTAGGATGCTGTTATACTGATATACACTTGTGACAGTTACTGAGATATGATTTGATATTGTAAGATATATGATCATTTACAGGGCTAGTAAAAGAACATACAACTGGAAGCAGACAGTAAAAATCTGTCTCAAAGCAGGACAATGATGTGATCACCTGTAAATGTACTTTACTATAGCATAATTGTCCATCTGGGGACAGGCACTAATGTCAGTTAAGTTGTGATGGTGCCATGCATCTGACTGTTGTATATTCAGTGTGTCAATGATTGATTGTATATGTCTTTATGTTAAGAAATTAGAGTATATATTATATATTATATTGGTCTTATGTTAGTGTAGGAGAATGGGTGGTGTAGATGCTAGAGGTCTGTGACCTGAGTCAAGCTCAACAGGCCTGATGCTATATGTCAGGAAGAGAGAGAGAGGACAGAGAGGAGGGGGTGGGGAGGGCAGAGGAGAGAGTGGTGGAGAGAGGATGGAGGGGGCAGAGGAGGGGGAGGGAGATAGAGAGGGAGAGAGAAGGGAGAGGAGAGAGAGGGAGATTTCAAAAGAGATAGGACTGACAGACTAACAAGCAGTCAACTGAATATCTTTTCATTACTGACTTCTAACCAGTGATGTCATCACAACCAGTAACCTTGTCCACTCTTCCACTCCTGGTACGGCTCAGCTTGACCCCTGACCTATGAAATGAATGATTTCAAAAACAGACAAAAGCAAAGGTATGAAATTATATATAAACTCATCTGCAAAGAGAGGTTCACCTTTCCACGGAAGGGGAATGTGTGTATACATGGGTGTTGTTGCGTCATACCAACGATAAGCCTATCTTCCCCATCACATCACGTGTGTTGTTGCACCATACCAACGATAAGCCTATCTTCCCCATCACATCATGAAAGGTCATGTTTATGTTCATTTCTCCTCTCTTTTGCCTAGGTGGCTCCACTAGGGTCCTCTCAGCCAAGTGGCTCCACTAGGGCCCTCTCAGTCAGCTGGTTCCCCAATTCCTCCTCTCCCTTTCTCCCCCTCTCCCCCTCTCCTCCTCTCCCTCTCTCCCCCTCTTCCCCCTCTCCTCCTCTCCCACTCTCCCACATTCCCCCTCTAATATATTCTCCCCCTCTCCCCCTCTCCCCCTCTCTTTTCTCCCTCTTTCCCCCTCTCCCCTCTCTTTTCTCTCTCCCCCTCTCCCCCTCTCACCTATTCTCCTCCTCTCCCCCCTCTCCCTCTCCTCTCCTCTCCTCCCTCTACTCCTCTCCCTCTCTCCCCCTCTCCCACCCTCTCCTCCTCTACCATTCTCCCCCTCTCCCCCTCTCCTCTCCCCCTCACCTCCTCTCACCCCTCTCCTCTTCTCCCTCTCTCCCCTCTCCTCTCTCCCTCTTTCCCCCTCTCCCCATCTCCTCCTCTCCCTCTCGCCCCCTCTCCCCCCTCACCCCTTCTCCCCCTCTCCCCCCTCTCCTCTTCTCCATCTCTCCCCCTCTCTCCACTCTCCTACTCTCCCCCACTCTCCCTCTTCTCTTTCCCCCCTCTCCCCCTCTCCTCTTCTCCCTCTCTACCCCTTATCCACCTGTCTTTTCTTCTCCCCCTCTCCCTCTCTCCTCATCTCCCTCTTTCCCCCTCTCTTTTCTTCTCCCCCTCTCCCCCTCT
This sequence comes from Coregonus lavaretus, assembly GCF_964263955.1. Taxonomy (NCBI): domain Eukaryota; kingdom Metazoa; phylum Chordata; class Actinopteri; order Salmoniformes; family Salmonidae; genus Coregonus; species Coregonus lavaretus. The sequence goes on from NW_028161355.1 coordinate 5,914, forward strand.
TCCCCTCTCCTCTTCTCCCTCTCTCCACCTCTCCCCCTCTCTCCCTCTCCACTTCTCCCTCTCTCAACTTCTCCCACCTCTCCACACCTCACCCACTACCCCTCTCCCCCTCTCCTCCTCTCCCTCTCTCCCCCTTTCCCCCCCTCCTCTCCCTCTCTCCTTCTTTCCCCCTCTACTCTTTTCCCTCTCTCTTCCCCTCTTTTCCTCTCCTCTTTTCCCCTTCTCCGCTCTCCACCCTCTCCTCTTCTCCCTCTCTCCCCCTCTCCCCCTCTTCCCCCTCTCCCCCTCTCCCCCTCTCCTCTCCCTATCTCCTCCCTCCCCCTCTCCTCCTCTCCCTCTCTCCCCCTCTTCCCCCTCTCCTCCTCTCCCACACTCCCACTTTCCCCCTCTAATATAATATCCCCCACTCCCCCACTCCCCCTCTCTTTCTCCCTCTTTCCCCCTCTCCCCTCTCTTTTCTTCTCCCCCTCTCCCCTCTCACCTATTCTCCTCCTCTCCCCCCTCTCCCTCTTCTCTCCCTCCTCCTCTACCTCCTCTCCCTCTCTCCCCCTCTCCCAACCTCTCCTCCTCTACCATTCTCCCCCTCCCCCCTCTCCTCCCCCTCACCTCCTCTCACCCCTCCTCTTCTCCCTCTCACCCCCTCTCCCCTCTCCTCTTCTCCCTCTTTCCCCCTCTCCCCATCTCCTCCTCTCCCTCTCGCCCCCTCTCCCCCCTCTCCCCTTCTCCCCTCTCCCCCCTCTCCTCTTCTCCATCTCTCCCCCTCTCTCCACTCTCCTACTCTCCCCCTCTCTCCCTCTTCTCTTTCCCCCCTCTCCCCCTCTCCTCTTCTCCCTCTCTCCCCTTCTCCACCTGTCTTTTCTTCTCCCCCTCTCCCTCTCTCCTCTTCTCCTTCTTTCCCCCTCTCTTTTCTTCTCCCCCTCTCCCCCTCTTCCCCTCTCCTCTTCTCCCTCTCTCCACCTCTCCCCCTCTCTCCCTCTCCTCTTCTCCCTCTCTCAACTTCTCCCACCTCTCCTCTCCTCTCCCCTCTACCCCTCTCCCCCTCTCCCCCTCTCCTCCTCTCCCTCTCTCCCCCTTTCCCCCCTCTCCTCTCCCTCTCTCCTTCTTTCCCCCTCTACTCTTTTCCCTCTCTCTTCCCCTATTTTCCTCTCCTCTTTTCCCCTTCTCCCCTCTCCCCCTCTCCTCTTCTCCCTCTCTCCCCCTCTCCCCCTCTCCTCTCCCTATCTCCTCCCCTCCCCCCTCTCCTCCTCTCCCTCTCTCCCCCTCTCCTCTCCCTCTCTCATCCTCTCCCCATCTCCTCTTCTCCACCTCTCCTGTTCTCCCCCTCTCCCCCCCTCTCTCCCTCTCCCCCTCTCCTCTTCTCACTCTCTCCCCATCTCCACTTCTCCCTCACTCCCCCTCTCCACCCTCTCCTCTTCTCCCTCTCTCCCCCTCTCCACCCTCCTCTCCTCTCCTCCTCCTCTTCTCACTCTCTGCTCCTCTCCCTTCTCCTCCTCTCCCTCTCGCCATCTCTCCCCCCTCTCTTTTCTTCTCCCCTCTCCCCCTCTCCCTTCTCCTCTTCTCCCTCTCTCCCCTCCCCCCTCTCCTCTCTTTTCCCCCTCTCCATCCTCTCCCCCCTCTCCTCCTCTGCCTCTCTCCTCCTCTCCCCCCTCTCCTCCTCTCCCTCTCTCCCTCTTCTCTTTTCCCCCTCTCCCCTCTCCCCCTCTCCTCTTCTCCCTCTCTCCCCCTCTCCTCTTCTCCCTCTCTCCCCCTCTCCACCCTCTCCTCTTCTCCCTCTCTCCCCACTCCCCCTCTCCTGCCCTCTCCTCCTCTCCCCCTCTCCCCCTCTCCTCTTCTCCCTCTCTGCTCCTCTCCCCCCTCTCCTCCTCTACCTCTCTCCTCCTCTCTCTCCTCTTCTCTCCTCCCTCCCTCTTCCTCTCCCCTCTCCTCCTCTTCCTCTCTCCCCCCTCTCCTCTTCCTCTCTCCCCCTCTCCCCCTCTCCTCTTCTCCCCCTCTCCTCTTCTCCCTCTCTCCCCCTCTCCCCCTCTCCCCCTCCTCTCCTCTCCTCTCCTCTCCTCTCCTCTCCTCTCCTCTCCTCTCCTCTCCTCTCCTCTCCTCTCCTCTCCTCTCCTCTCCTCTCCTCTCCTCTCCTCTCCTCTCCTCTCCTCTCCTCTCCTCTCCTCTCCCTCTCTCAACCTCCTCTCCCTCTCTCCTCCTCTCCCCACTCTCCTCTCCTCCTCTCCCCCCTCTTCCCCTCTTCTTTTCCCTCCCCTCCCCTTACATTATGTAATATATATTTGAGGAGGGGAGGGAGAGAGAGAGAGACAGAGAGAGAGAGGGAGGTAGGGAGGGAGGAGGAAGAGAGTAATGTGGCAGATGTTGAGAGGGGGAGGGAAAGGGGAGGAGAGAGGGAGGAGAGGGAGAGATGGGAGAGAGAGAATATATTATCACTGACTTCTCACAAGTGATGTCATCATAACCAGTAACCTTTTCCACTCTTGGCCCAGCCCAGCCTGACCCTGACATATAGCATCAGGCCTGTTGAGTTGACTTGGGTAACAGACCTCTAGCTTCTACACCACATCCCCCCTTCTCCTGCTCTAACATGAGACCTCAGCAGTACTCATTTTGGGTGCTGGTACTGTTTATATTTAGGTGCTGGAACATTAACCAATATTCTATAAGAGGTGAACTCAAGCAGTAGAAAGTTAGAGGTGATATTATAGGACACACTATGTGAAACATTGCTGCAAGACAGATCAGTTTGCGGTGTTTAGCTGGGCTCAACCACTGATCCAAGATAAGTTGCTAAGAAGTTTATCTCACATTATTGAAGTAAGGAACTAATGAGATAGAAATCATATAGCCTAGCAGTATTTTCCACTCTTCAGTCCACTCTTCATGACAGTAGACTTGTATAGCTCAGTGGAGCCCCAGTTAGAGACAGATATGTTACCTGCAGTGATATTGATGATCCTGTTCTGGAGCATATGTTTTGATATTGTAAGATATAAGATCATTTGCAGGGTTAGTAAATAACATGCAACTGGATGCAGACAGTAAAAATCTCTCTTACAGCAGGACAATGATGTAATCACCAGTAAATGTAATTTATTGTAGCATAACTGTCCATCTGGGGACAGGCACTAATGTCATTTAAGGTGTGATGGTGTATGTGATGTTGTATACTCAGTGTGTCAATGATTGATTGTATCTGTCCCTATGGAAATTAATGAGAGTATATATTATGTATCTATTTAATAGTCGTCTTATGTTTCTATTGCCTCCCGAGAGGCGCAGTGATCTTAGGCACTGCATCGCAGTGCTAGAGGCGTCAGTACAGACCCGGGTTCGATCCCAGGCTATATCACAACCGGCCGGGATTGGGAGTCCCATATTGCGGCACACAATTGGCCCAGCATCGTCCGGGTTAGGGGAGGGTTTGGCCTGGGTAGGCCACCATTGTAAATAAGAATTTGTTCTTAACTGACTTGCCTAGTTAAATAAAGGTTTATTAAAGGTTCAATAGAGCAAGGGGAAAGGGCTAGCTAGATGTCTGTTACCCAAGTCAACTGAGTCAAGCTCAACAAGCCTGATGCTATATGTCAGGAAGAAAGAGAGAGAGAGAGAGTGAGGAGGGGAGGGTAGTGGAGAGAGAGAAGAGGGGACAGAGGACGGGAGGGGAGATAGAGAGGGAGATGTCAAAGGGCAGCGAGAGATGAGCAGAGAGAGATGGGGCGGAGGAGAGAGGATGGGTGGGGGGCGGAGAGAGCGTAGTGGAGAGAGAGGAGAGGGGAGGGGACAGAGGAGGGGAGGGGAGGGGAGGGGAGGGGAGGGGAGATAGAGACCCCATTTAGCCATACCCTAGGTTTAGCTGTATTTCTACACACCCCATTTAGCCACACACTAGGTTTAGCTGTATTTCTACACACCCCATTTAGCCATACCCTAGGTTTATTTGTATTTCTACACACCCCATTTAGCCATACCCTAGGTTTATTTGTATTTCTACACACCCCATTTAGCCATACCCTAGGTTTTTTGTATTTCTACACACCCCATTTAGCCATACCCTAGGTTTATTTGTATTTCTACACACCCCATTTAGCCATACCCTAGGTTTAGCTGTATTTCTACACACCCCATTTAGCCATACCCTAGGTTTAGCTGTATTTCTACACACCCCATTTAGCCATACACTAGGTTTAGTTGTATTTCTACACACCCCATTTAGCCTTACCCTAGGTTTAGCTGTATTTCTACACACCCCATTTAGCCATACACTGGGTTTAGTTGTGTGTCTACACACCCCATTTAGTGTCACGATCGTTCATGAACGAGAAGGACCAAGGCGCAGCGTGATATGCATTCATATTTATTTACGTACTGAACACACGACAAAACAACAAACGAAACGTGAAGTCCAAGGTAGACAAATAACATACCTTGCACGGAACAAGATCCCACAACTAACTGGTGCCAACAGGCTGCCTAAGTATGTCCCCAATCAGAGACAACGAGCAACAGCTGCCTCTGATTGGGAACCACACAGGCCAACATAGATCTACCCATTCTAGATCTTAAACACAGAACATGGACATAGCAAACACAACCCAGAAAATACACACCCTGACTCAACAAATACAAGTCCTCAGAGTCAGGGCATGACAGTACCCCCCCCAAAGATGCGGACTCCGACCGCGCCACATAAACCTAACAGGGTAGGGGCCGGGTGGGCATTCCGCCTCGGAGGCGGATCAGGCTCCGGGCGTGACCACCACTTACTCTCCACCTCCCTGTTGCGCCCCTGGTCTGGTCTGGACCTCGGCACGCTGCTTCCCCTCTCCTTCCTCCCACGACGTACCAAGCCCTGTCTGGACCCTGGTGTGGGAGACCCCGAACCTAGAGAGGGGCTGACGTCTGGGTCTGGAACCGCTGACTGGAGCTGGACCCGACGACGGTGGATCGAACTGCTCTGGCTCCGGAGTGGAGCCGCTGACCGGAGCTGGATCAGGCACCGGTGGAGTGGATTGCTCTGGCTCCGGAGTGGAGCAGCTGACCGGAGCTGGACCGGATCCCGGTGGAGCGGATTGCTCTGGCTCCGGAGTGGAGCCACTGACCGGAGCTGGACTGGACCCCGGTGGAGCGGATTGCTCTAGCTCCGGAGTGGAGCAGCTGACCGGAGCTGGATCAGGCACCGGTGGAGCGGATTGCTCTGGCTCCGGAGTGGAGCAGCTGACCGGAGCTGGACCGGACCCCGGTGGAGCGGATTGCTCTGGCTCCGGAGTGGAGCCGCTGACCGGAGCTGGACTGGACCCCGGTGGAGCGGATTGCTCTGGCTCGGGAGAGAAGCAGCTGACCGGTGCCGGACCAGGCACCGGTGGAACAGGCACGGGTCGTACCGGACTAGACACACGCACCACTGGCTTGGTGCGGGGAGCAGGAACGGGCCAGACCGGGCTGACGACGCGCACCACAGGTTTGGTGCGAGGAGCAGGAACAGGCCGGGCCGGGCTGGCGACGCGCACCATAGGTTTGGTGCGAGGGACAGGAACAGGTCGGGCCGTACTGGGAACACGCACCACTTGCTTAGTGCAGGGAGCAGGAACGGGCCGGACCGTACTGGGAACACACACCACTGGCCTCGTGCGGGAAGCAGGAATGGGTCGGGCCGTACTGGGAACACGAACCACTGGCTTAGTGCGGGGATCAGGAACGGACCGGACTGGCGACACGCACCACTTACTTGGTGCGAGGAGCGGGACTGTGTTCCCTTATAAACCCCCGCTCCTTCTGCTGCCTAACCAGCTCCTCTCGCCGTGCCTCTACACTCTCCTTCTCCCTTATAGCCTCCTGTAGCTCCTCCCTCTGACCAAATAACTCCTGCTCCCTCTGAACCAATAGCCCCCGTAACCTGGTGGCCTCCTCTCCTAACCTGCAGAATCGCCCTGTCGCTGCCTCCTGCTGCCTCATCGTCCACACCGTGTGCCCCCCCAAATTTTTTTATTGGGGTTGCCTCTCGGGTCTCCGTCGTCAGCACTGTTGCCGCCGTTTCTCATCTCCTACCTGAGCATCCTCATTCATCGCCCTCCGGTAACGGACGGCCTCTTCCTCCGTGATTCTCCCCCAACCGAGGAGGACATCTACTAAAGTAACCTCCTGTTTAATTCCCGGCGTTTGCTCCTGAACACGCTGCTTGGTCCTATTTTGGTGGGATCTTCTGTCACGAACGTTCATGAACGAGAAGGACCAAGGCGCAGCGTGATATGCATTCATATTTATTTACGTACTGAACACATGACAAAACAACAAACGAAACGTGAAGTCCAAGGTAGACAAATAACATACCTCACACGGAAAAAGATCCCACAACTAACTGGTGCCAACAAGCTGCCTAAGTATGGTCCCCAATCAGAGACAACGAGCAACAGCTGCCTCTGATTGGGAACCACACAGGCCAACATAGATCTACCCATTCTAGATCTTAAACACAGAACATCGACATAGCAAACACAACCCAGAAAATACACACCCTGACTCAACAAATACAAGTCCTCAGGGGCAGGGCGTGACATTTAGCCATACCCTAGGTTTAGATGTATTTCTACACACCCCATTTAGCCATACCCTAGGTTTAGCTGTATTTCTACAAACCCCATTTAGCCATACCCTAGGTTTAGCTGTATTTATACACCCCCAAACTACTTCCTGCGGCTATGGGACAGAGGAGGAGGGGAGATGGAGAGTGAGAGAGAAGAGGAGTAGAGAGAGGGAGATGTCAAAAGAGATAGGGCTGACAGACTAACATGCAGTCAACTGAATATCTTTTCATAACTGACTTCTCACCAGTGATGTCATCACAACCAGTAACCTTTTCCACTCTTCCACTCCTGGTACGGCTCAGCTTGACCTCTGACCTATGAAATGAATGATTTCAAAAACAGACAAAAGCCAAGGTATTAAATTATATATAAATTCATCTGCAAAGAGAGGTTCACCTTTCCACGGAAGGGGAATGTGTGTACACATGGGTGTTATTGCATCATACCAACTATAAGCCTATCTTCTCCATCACATCACGTGTGTTGTTGCACCACACCAACTATAAGCCTATCTTCTCCATCACATCATGGAAGGTGATGTTGATGTTAATTTCTCCTCTCTTTTGCCCCTCCCCCTCTCTCTCTCTCTCACTCTCTCTCTCAGTTCAATTCAAAGGGGTTTCATTGACACGGGAAACATATGTTAACATTGACAAAGCAAGTGAAATAAACAATCACAAACAGTAAACGTTAAACACACAAAAGTCTCAAAAGAGAAAGTCATTTGAAATTTAACTATATAAAAAAACAAAAAATAAAAATGAGTGTATCAGTCCTGACCTGTATAGGCCGTCGGTCAATACACTGTAAATGAAATATAAACTAGCTGGCTCCACTAGGGTGCTCTCAGCCAGGTGGCTCCACTAGGGCCCTCTCAGCCAGCTGGCTCCACTAGGGCCCTCTCAGCCAGCTGGCTCCACTAGGCCCTCTCAGCCAGGTTGCTCCACTAGGCCCTCTCAGCCAGCTGGCTCCACTAGGCCCTCTCAGCCAGGTGGCTCCACTAGGGTGCTCTCAGCCAGCTGGCTCCACTAGGCCCTCTCAGCCAGGTTGCTCCACTAGGCCCTCTCAGCCAGCTGGCTCCACTAGGCCCTCTCAGCCAGGTGGCTCCACTAGGGCCCTCTCAGCCAGGTGGCTCCACTAGGCCCTCTCAGCCACGTGGCTCCACTAGGCCCTCTCAGCCAGGTTGCTCCACTAGGGTCCTCTCAGCCAGCTGGTGTTTGTAGGAGAGTGTGAGCTGTCTGTGCAAAAAGTAGAAGTACAAATGGCTGAGAATTTTGATAACTATATAAAAGAAAGATTAAAGTATTTTCACTGCCTGGAACATTAAGGAACATTAAGCCAATATTCTATAAGAGGTGAACTCAAGCAGTAGAAAGTTAGAGGTGATATTATAGGACACACTATGTGAAACATTGCTGCAAGACAGATCAGTTTGCTGTGTTTAGCTGGGCTCAACCACTGATCCAAGATAAGTTGCTAAGAAGTTTCTCACATCATTGAAGTAAGGAACTAATGAGATAGAAATCATATAGCCTAGCAGTATTTTCCACTCTTCAGTCCACTCTTCATGACAGTAGACTTGTATAGCTCAGTGGAGCCCCAGTTAGAGACAGATATGATACCGGCAGTGATATTGATGATCCTGTTCTGGAGCATATGTTTTGATATTGTAAGATATATGATCATTTGCAGGGTTAGTAAATAACATGCAACTGGATGCAGACAGTAAAAATCTGTCTTAAAGCAGGACAATGATGTAATCACCAGTAAATGTAATTTACTGTAGCATAACTGTCACGATCGTTGACGGAAGCGGACCAAGGCACAGCGTGATAGGCGTACATACTTTATTTAGTACACACACGAACCAAAACAATAAACCAAACGATACGTGAAGTCCTAGGTCATAACACAAACCAAACGGAACAAGATCCCACAAAATAACAGTGCCAAACAGGCTGCCTAAGTATGGTCCCCAATCAGAGACAACAAGCTACAGCTGCCTCTGATTGGGAACCACCCTGGCCAACATAGATCTAAACGATCTAGAACACAAACATAGAAAACTAAACAATGAAACCTACACACCCTGGCTCAACATTAAAGAGTCCCCAGAGCCAGGGCGTGACAATAACTGTCCATCTGGGGACAGGCACTAATGTCATTTAAGGTGTGATGGTGTATGTGATGTTGCATATTCAGTGTGTCAATGATTGATTGTATCTGTCCCTATGGAAATGAATGAGAGTATATATGATGTATCTATTTAATATTCGTCTTATTTTTCTATGGCCTCCCGAGAGGCGCAGTGATCATAGGCACTGCATCGCAGTGGTAGAGGCGTCACTACAGACCCGGGTTCGATCCCAGGCTATATCACAACCGGCCGGGATTGGGAGTCCCATAGAGCGGCGCACAATTGGCCCAGCATCGTCCGGGTTAGGGGAGGGTTTGGCCTGGGTAGGCCATCATTGTAAATAAGAATTTGTTCTTAACTGACTTGCCTAGTTAAATAAAGGTTTATTAAAGGTTCAATAGAGCAAGGGGAAGGGGGGTAGCTAGAGGTCTGTTACCCAAGTCAACTGAGTCAAGCTCAACAAGCCTGATGCTATATGTCAGGAAGAAAGAGAGAGAGAGAGTGAGGAGGGGAGGGTAGTGGAGAGAGAGAAGAGGGGACAGAGGACGGGAGGGGAGATAGAGAGGGAGATGTCAAAGGGCTGCGAGAGATGAGCAGAGAGAGATGGGGCGGAGGAGAGAGGTTGGGTGGGGGGCGGAGGAGAGCGTAGTGGAGAGAGAGGAGAGGGGAGGGGAGGGGAGGGGAGGGGAGGGGAGATAGAGACCCCATTTAGCCATACACTAGGTTTAGTTGTGTTTCTACACACCCCATTTAGCCATACCCTAGGTTTAGCTGTATTTCTACACCCCCAAACTACTTCCTGCGGCTATTGGACAGAGGAGGAGGGGAGGGGAGATGGATAGTGAGAGAGAAGAGGAGGAGAGAGAGGGAGATGTCAAAAGAGATAGGGCTGACAGACTAACACGCAGTCAACTGAATATCTTTTCATTACTGACTTCTCACCAGTTATGTCATCACAACCAGTAACCTTTTCCACTCTTCCACTCTGGTACGGCTCAGCTTGACCTCTGACCTATGAAATGAATGATTTCAAAAACAGACAAAAGCAAAGGTATTAAATTATATATAAACTAATCTGCAAAAATGAGGTTCACCTTTCCACTGAAGGGGAATGTGTGTACACATGGGTGTTATTGCATCATACCAACGATAAGCCTATCTACCCCATCACATCACGTGTGTTGTTGCACGACACCAACTATAAGCCTATCTTCTCCATCATATCACGTGTGTTGTTGCACCATACCAACTATAAGCCTATCTTCTCCATCACATCATGAAAGGTCACGTTGATGTTCATTTCTCCTCTCTTTTGCCCCTCCCCTTCTCTCTCTCCCTCACTCTTTCTCTCAGTTCAATTCAAAGGGGTTTCATTGACATGGGAAACATATGTTAACGTTGACAAAGCAAGTGAAATAAACAATCACAAACAGTAAATTTTAAACACACAAAAGTTTCAAAAGAGAAAGACATTTGAAATGTTAATAATTTAACTATATAAAAATAAAAAAATAAAACGAGTGTATCAGTCCTGACCTGTATAGGCCGTCGGTCAATACACTGTAAATGAAATATAAACTAGCTGGCTTCACTAGGGCCCTCTCAGCCAATTGGCTCCACTAGGGCCCTCTCAGCCAACTGGCCCCACTAGGGCCCTTTCAACCAACTGGCTCCACTAGGGCCCTCTCAGCCAGCCGGCTCCATTAAGGCCCTCTCAGCCAGCCGTCTCCACTAGGGCCAGCCGGCTCCACTAGGGCCCTCTCAGCCAGCCGTCTCCACTAGGGCCCTCTCAGCCAGCTGTCTCCATTAGGGCCCTCTCAGCCAACTGGCTCCACTAGGGCCCGCTCAGCCAGCCGGCTCCACTAGGGCCCTGTCAGCCAGCTGGCTCCACTAGGGTCCTTCAAGCAAGCCGGCTCCACTAGGGCCCTCTCAGCCAGCTGGTGTGTGTAGGAGAGTGTGAGCTGTCTGTGCAAAAAGTAGAAGTACAAATGGCAAAGGAAATGAAATAAACTGATAAATCTAGGCCTAGGTTTTATTTACTGTGGTGTTTGTTCTCCACTGGTTACCCTATTCTTATCACAACAGGTCACACATTTTGCTGCCATGATTGCACGCTGCAGTATTTCACCTAACAGATATGGGAGCTTATCAATATTATATTTGTTTTCAAAGTATTTGGGGGTCCTTGTAATCTGAGGGAAATATGTCTCTCTCATATCATCGTTTATTTGGCAGGAGGTTAGGAGGGGCAGCTCAGTTTCCACCTCATTTTGTGGGCAGTGTGGCACATAGCCTGTCTTCTCTCTACCTATGGTGATTTTCGGGATGTGGAAGGCAGACATACAGGCGGATGAAGTAGATTGAGATGCAGCCCATGCAAAAAAACAAATCTCTATCTTAAACAGATGGATTTTGATGGGGATTTATTGTATTATTTTAATTAGTGCATCAATCGACTCTTAAGGACATCAATGGACATGTACTTACTGTTATCTGAAATGAAATAAACATCATTTTTGTTAAATGACAATTCATTTGCAGATTCTGTAAAACAAAACAATATATTTTTCCCTTAAATAATGTGCAGCTTTTTTCCAAAGTAAGTACTAAAAAGCCGATTTACCATAATTTGATTGTAGTATCGTTTATTTTTAAGTAAATACAAAAGGTGTCATATTTAGGTGGTAAAAATGACTGCCATTTAAAGGAGCGGTACACCAACATTGGAAATCTATTTAATTTTATTGACAAAAATACATTCATACATTGATCCTGAGAAACAATGACCAAAAATATGGCTGGAGCTTCACTAGGGCCCTCTCAGCATGCCGGCTCCACTAGGGCACTCTCAGCCAGCCGGCTCCACTAGGGCCCTCTCAGCCAACTGGCTCCACTAGGGCCCTCTCAGCCAGCTGTCTCCACTAGGGCCCTCTCAGCTATGTGGCTCCACTAGGGCCCTCTCAGCCAGGTGGCTCCACTAGGGTCCACTCAGCCAGCTGGCTCCACTAGCGCCCTCTCAGCCAACTGGCTCCACTAGGGCCCTCTCAGCCAGCTGGACCCACTAGGGCCCTCTCAGCCAACTGGCTCCACTAGGGCCCTCTCAGCCAGCTGGCCCCACTAGGGCCCTCTCAGCCAACTGGCTCCACTAGGGCCCTCTCAGCCAGCTGGCCCCACTAGGGCCCTCTCAGCCAACTGGCTCCACTAGGGCCCTCTCAGCCAGCTGACCCCACTAGGGCACTCTCAGCCAATTGGCTCCACTAGGGCCCTCTCAGCCAACTGGCCCCACTAGTGCCCTCTCAGCCAACTGGCTCCACTAGGGCCCTTTCAGCCAGCTGTTACCACTAGGGGTGGCAGGTAGCTTAGTGGTTAAGAGTGTTGTGCCAGTAACCGAAAGGTCGCTGGTTCTAATCCCCAAGCCGACTAGGTGAAAAATCTGTCGATGTGCCCTTGAGCAAGGCACTTAACCCTAATTGCTCCTGTAAGTCGCTCTGGATAAGAGCGTCTACTAAATGACCTATTTACTAGAGAGTGTGAGCTTGTGTGTAAAAAGTAGAAGTACAAATGGCAAAGGAAATGAAATAAACTGATAAATCTAGGCCTAGGTTTTATTTACTGTGGTGTTTGTTCTCCACTGGTTACCCTATTCTTATCACAACAGGTCACACATTTTGCTGCCATGATTGCACGCTGCTGTATTTCACCTAACAGATACGGGAGCTTATCAATATTATATTTGTTTTCCAATTATTTGGGGGTCCTTGTAATCTGAGGGAAATATGTCTCTCTCACATCATCGTACATTTGGCAGGAGGTTAGGAAGTGCAGCTCAGTTTCCACCTCATTTTGTGGGCAGTGAGGCACATAGCCTGTCTTCTCTCTACCTATGGTGATTTTCGGGATGTGGAAGGCAGACATACAGGCGGATGAAGTAGATTGAGATGCAGCCCATGCAAAAAAACAAATCTCTATCTTAAACAGATGGATTTTGATGGGGATTTATTGTATTATTTTAATTAGTGCATCAATCGACTCTTAAGGACATCAATGGACATGTACTTACTGTTATCTGAAATGAAATAAACATCATTTTTGTTAAATGACAATTCATTTGCAGATTCTGTAAAACAAAACAATATATTTTTCCCTTAAATAATGTGCAGCTTTTTTCCAAAGTAAGTACTAAAAAGCCGATTTACCATAATTTGATTGTAGTATCGTTTATTTTTAAGTAAATACAAAAGGTGTCATATTTAGGTGGTAAAAATGACTGCCATTTAAAGGAGCGGTACACCAACATTGGAAATCTATTTAATTTTATTGACAAAAATACATTCATACATTGATCCTGAGAAACAATGACCAAAAATATGGCTGGAGCTTCACTAGGGCCCTCTCAGCCAGCTGTCTCCACTAGGGCCCTCTCAGCTATGTGGCTCCACTAGGGCCCTCTCAGCCAGGTGGCTCCACTAGGGTCCACTCAGCCAGCTGGCTCCACTAGCGCCCTCTCAGCCAACTGGCTCCACTAGGGCCCTCTCAGCCAGCTGGACCCACTAGGGCCCTCTCAGCCAACTGGCTCCACTAGGGCCCTCTCAGCCAGCTGGCCCCACTAGGGCCCTCTCAGCCAACTGGCTCCACTAGGGCCCTCTCAGCCAGCTGGCCCCACTAGGGCCCTCTCAGCCAACTGGCTCCACTAGGGCCCTCTCAGCCAGCTGGCCCCACTAGGGCCCTCTCAGCCAACTGGCTCCACTAGGGCCCTCTCAGCCAGCTGGCCCCACTAGGGCCCTCTCAGCCAACTGGCTCCACTAGGGCCCTCTCAGCCAGCTGGCCCCACTAGTGCCCTCTCAGCCAACTGGCTCCACTAGGGCCCTTTCAGCCAGCTGTTACCACTAGGGGTGGCAGGTAGCTTAGTGGTTAAGAGTGTTGTGCCAGTAACTGAAAGGTCGCTGGTTCTAATCCCCAAGCCGACTAGGTGAAAAATCTGTCGATGTGCCCTTGAGCAAGGCACTTAACCCTAATTGCTCCTGTAAGTCGCTCTGGATAAGAGCGTCTACTAAATGACCTATTTACTAGAGAGTGTGAGCTTGTGTGTAAAAAGTAGAAGTACAAATGGCAAAGGAAATGAAATAAACTGATAAATCTAGGCCTAGGTTTTATTTACTGTGGTGTTTGTTCTCCACTGGTTACCCTATTCTTATCACAACAGGTCACACATTTTGCTGCCATGATTGCACGCTGCTGTATTTCACCTAACAGATACGGGAGCTTATCAATATTATATTTGTTTTCCAATTATTTGGGGGTCCTTGTAATCTGAGGGAAATATGTCTCTCTCACATCATCGTACATTTGGCAGGAGGTTAGGAAGTGCAGCTCAGTTTCCAGCTCATTTTGTGGGCAGTGTGGCACATAGCCTGTCTTCTCTCTACCTATGGTGATTTTCGGGATGTGGAAGGCAGACATTCAGGCGGATGAAGTAGATTGAGATGCAGCCCATGCAAAAAAAACTGAAATTGAGTAGTACATTGTACACTCCATTCCACGGACCTTTAAACCTAATATAAACCTAACATTGCAGTGATAATTAATGTCTGGGGGCATTTTTGTTAGTTTCTGCTGTTCTCCAAATAGTATTTGAGAGTTTTTAAGTACAGTAAATGAGCTTCAACTGGTGGGAGGATTTCTACACACCCCACTTAGCCATACCCTAGGTTTAGCTGTATTTCAACACCACCAAACAACTTCCTGCGGCTATAGGACAGAGGAGGAGGGGAGATGGAGAGTGAGAGAGAAGAGGAGAGAGAGGGAGATGTCAACAGAGATATGGCTGGCAGACTAACACGCAGTCAACTGAATATCTTTTCATAACTGACTTCTCACCAGTGATGTCATCATAACCAGTAACTTTTTCCATATGTGTCTCTCATATCATCGTACATTTGGCAGGAGGTTAGGAAGTGCTGCTCAGTTTCCACCTCATTTTGTGGGCAGTGGGCACATAGCCTGTCTCCTCTCTGCCTATGGTGACTTCTCTCAATAGCAAGGCTATGCTCACTGAGTCTGTTCATTGTCCATTTTTTCCTCCGTTTTCTATCAGTCACAGTGGTCAGATAGTCTGCCACCGTATACTGTCTGTTTAGGGCCAAATAGCATTTAAGGTCACTTTGAGGTTTTGTAATGTTTTCCAGTATAATTTTATGTTTGTTTGGTTATGATTTGTTTGGGCCAGATTGTCTGAGGGCTGTCTTCAGGCATTGTTGGGTTAGTAGTGGTTTGTGAACTTAGCTTCAGGACAAGCTGGAAGAAGGGACTTTTCTCTATGTTTATCTCTTGGCATTTCAGGTCTTTGTAGTGGTAGGAGTGGTGGTCGCTTGTTAGGTGGTTAAACAAATTGATGGCTCGTTTGCGGTGGTGATTTTAGCATGTCAATCTTACATTTACATTACATTTACATTTTAGTCATTTAGCAGACGCTCTTATCCAGAGCGACTTACAGGAGCAATTAGGGTTAAGTGCCTTGCTCAAGGGCACATCGACAGATTTTTCACCTAGTCGGCTCGGGGATTAGAACCAGCGATCTTTCGGTTACTGGCACAACGCTCTTAACCACTAAGCTACCTGCCGCCCCAATCTTGGTGGGGCAAACAACCATTTTTTTTTGGGGGGGGGGATGCATGCTAGCGACACCACAACACAATAAACATAATAATAATAATAATAATAATAATAATAATAATAATAATAATAATAATAATAATAATAATAATAATTAATTAATCTAAACAATACATTACATGCACTATAACGGTGACAAAAGGTGCCCACAAACGTTTAGGGTCTACATAAAGTTGTCAAAGATACCAAAGATAACCCTGAAGGAGCTGCAAAGCTCCACAGCGGAGATTGGAGTCTCTGTCCATAGGACCACTTTAAGCCATACACTCCACAGAGCTGGGCTTTATGGAAGAGTGGCCAAAAAAAGCCATTGCTTAAAGAAAAAAATAAGCAACCACGTTTCGTTTTCGCCAAAGGCATGTGGGAGACTCCCCAAACATATGGAAGAAGGTACTCTGTTAAGATGAGACTAAAATTGAACTTTTTGGCCATCAAGGAAAATGCTATGTCTGGCGCAAACGCAACACCTCTCATCACCCCGAGAACACCATCACCACATTGAAGCATGGTGGTGGCAATATCATGCTGTGGGGATGTTTTTCATCGGCAGGGACTGGGAAACTGGTCACAATTGAAGGAGTGATGGATGGCGCTAAATACAGGGAAATTCTTGAGGGAAACCTGTTTCAGTCTTCCAGAGATTTGAGACTGGGATGGAGGTTCACCTTCCAGCTGGACAATGACCCTAAGCATACTGCTAAAGCAACACTGAAGTGGTTTAAGGAGAAACATTTAAATGTCTTGGAATGGCCTAGTCAAAGCCCAGACCTCAATCCAATTGAGAATCTGTGGTATGACTTAAAGATTGCTGTACACCAGCAGAACCCATCCAACTTGAAGGAGCTGGAGCAGTTTTGCCTTGAAGAATGGGCAAATGTATTGTTTGTGTCACAATAAAAAATGTTTTTACATCTTCAAAGTGGTAGGCATGTTGTGGAAATGAAATGTTACAAACCCCCAAAAAATCAATTTTAATTCCAGGTTGTAAGGCAACAAAATAAGAAAAATTCCAAGGGGGGTTAATAGTTTCGCAAGACACTGTACACAACTGAAATATTTGATTATTTCATAGTCATTTCCTATTTTTGTTTGTTTTGTTTTGGCAATTTAATGTTCACTGTTTTTTGCTTTGAAATTTCCCTTAAAAAGCTCTAAAACCATTGTAATGCAATTATTTGATAATGCATTTCATGTTTTTTTTAATTATCGAATTCGAAAACCGTTATTTTTTTGTTGTAATCGAACCGAAACCGAATAGACCTAAAAAAGCACTAATTTCTCAGCATTAACACACACACACACACACACACACACACACACACACACACACACACACACACCACCTTTTGATTGTCGTTTCAAAAGCAAGTTTTATTTTAAAATTCTTAAAACAAAGACAGATTAGATGTTGTGGGACATAAATGTTCAATTATACCAATGACATTAGTTCCTCCATTTAGCTGTATAGTGTCCTATTAGCATTTAGCTGTATAGTGTCCTATTAGCATTTAGCTGTATAGTGTCCTATTAGCATTTAGCTGTATAGTGACCTATTAGCATTTAGCTGTATAGTGTATAGCCCCGTGGGCCCTGGTCAATAGTAGTGAGTGCTCTATATAGGGAACAGGGTACCATTGAATATAGGGTGAAGTTTTCCCTACACGCTGATCTTGGGTTAGTTTTGCATTTCCCCCACTAATGGATAAGGTTAGGATTGGGGGAGGAGAAGCTGATCCTAGATCTGTTCCTCGGGGAAACTTTACCTGTACTTTCTTCACTGCAGATTGGTGGAGTATGAAAGATGAACATTGAAATATTTCTCTCTGGGAGAAACTCAGCCAGTTACACCATTACCCAGACACTCAGGGAGAATCTCAGCCAGTTACACCATGACCCAGACACTCTGGGAGAATCTCAGCCAGTTACACCATGACCCAGACACACTGGGAGAATCTCAGCCAGTTACACCATGACCCAGACACACTGGGAGAATCTCAGCCAGTTACACCATGACCCAGACACTCTGGGAGAATCTCAGCCAGTTACACCATTACCCAGACACTCTGGGAGAATCTCAGCCAGTTACACCATGACCCAGACACTCTGGGAGAATCTCAGCCAGTTACACCATGATCCAGACACTCTGGGAGAATCTCATCCAGTTACACCATTACCCAGACACTCTCTGACGGGGCCCATGTCCACATCTCTGACGGGCCCTTTGTCCTTCTCTCATATGGGGCCCATGTCCTCCTCTCTGACGGGCCCCTTGTCCTCCTCTCTGACGGAGCCCATGTCCTCCTCTCTGACGGGGCCCATGTCCACCTCTCTGACGGGGCCCATGTCCTCCTCTCTGACGGGGCCCATGTCCTCCTCTCTGACGGGGCCCATGTCCTCCTCTCTGACGGGGCACATGCCCACCTCTCTTGTGGGCCCCTTGTCCTCCTCTCTGACGGGCCCCTTGTCCTCCTCTCTGACGGGGCCCATGTCCACCTCTCTGACGGGGCCCATGTCCTCCTCTCTGACGGGGCCCTTGTCCTCCTCTCTGATGGGGCTCTTGTCCACCAGCTCTTTGGTGTCTTCCTCTCCCTTGCTGTCTATCCTGCTCCATATTGAAAGACACTGGAAGTGTTCACACCCCCTTTTATATGGTGACTAATTGTGGTTCCCACTATGTGAAATCAATTAGTAATAATGAGTAGTCATTATGTATGTTCATCATGTATCATACATGTAATTTAAATGTTTATACTTTACAAACAGATTTAATTTCTGTAGTTCTCTAAATCCATATATAGTCGACAAACCAGTTTAAAATATATAGCTTTACCAAACGGTTAAGTGATTAACCATTACAGTTTTCCCCAATTGTTAACACACGTATGATGAAACTACATCTCAGATACTCAAAACTCAAAACACTCACTACCCTGGCATTAAAAGCGCCATGCTCTCTACCAATTGAGCTACAGAGGACCACATGGCAAATAGTGATCCAGATTTTGTCAAATGAATGTCAAAAGTATATTTTTTGTTGAGGCATTTTAGCTAATCCTAACCCTTTTCCTAACTTTAACCTAATTCTCCTAACCTGCTACGTTAATTCTCCTAAACTGCTGCACAAATTCTCCTAACCTGCTACGAAAAGTCAAATCTGACGTTAATCTGACAAAAGCTGGATCCTTTCTAGCCATGACCCAACAGCAACACCGTCAGAACAATAGCAGTCTTCATTCTGAAATGAGTCTGGTCTTCTTCAGAAGTAGTGTAGTAGTCTACAGGGTTCAGGACTCACCTTTTTAAACACTCCTTATCTCTCATATCATGAGGTTCCACATGTGTTTGGTTACATAGTGCCCAATGTTCTTCTTAGTGATAAAACAGCAAACATTAAGAGTGTTTACTTATCAGACCCACATATATAATAAATATACTAGAATATAATATACTATATTCATATGCTTTTAGTACTCACACATGAATCATATCATGTATGCAGGTCATGTGTTGTTTTGAGACAGCAGTAAAAATATACTGATAGGACAGTTCCTCTTATGGCCACTAGGCAATAGTCTGGTGTCACAGACGCATGACTGCAGTCTAGAACGATGCATTGTCCCAATTATGTCTCCTTTCTCTTAAAGTGTGCACTTGTTCACTTCCCTAAACTGAAATGACTGGTATAAGAACTATGGTGG